>NC_083767.1:11544070-11844070 GCF_963514075.1 Conger conger
ACAATTTGCTGCCAATAGAGCTACCGATATGAATATTATATTCAACTATAGGTGGTCTCAATAGTTATCTTTTTCTGGAGAAATAAGAGCTAAAACTATTGTTTTACTATAGTATTGTTTTTGTTTATTTTTACATAATATTATTTCATACTGTTGGATATCTAATAAAGCAATTTGCTTCATTAGGGTACAACAGTAGTGTGTTGCCTGGGTGTACTAGTCAAGAAAGTTGTAAGTCCAGTTCCCTATCCATTATACCACGGCTGCCCAATCCTGTTCCTTGAGATCAACCATCTTGTCTAGGTTTAATTTCAGCCATAATTTCCATAATTTCGTACACCTGATTCTTCTAATTAGCAGCTCAATGAAATCTTGCTGATGAACAGGGTGTACTTTGTTACAGGAGTGAAAACCTAGTAGATGTCCATGGATGGATGTTGGTGCCCACATCGACTATGCTGGTGCCCACATACTAACAACTACACACCACCAATGAATGTAGGCCATTGGCAAAGAGCCTGGCATTCGTGCGATTCCAGCGCAGCCACAAACGAGGTGGAACAACCTCATCGCAAGGGAAGTGTTTCATTACGCGTATTACGCTTCTGAGGGGAACTAATTGTTTACTATTAAACAAACTGTAAAATAAACAGTACATCCTCCAGTTTGTTATGGGGGATTTCACTATAACTGGCACTCTCACCCAGTGACACCCATGGAGAGCGGTGTCATGGAACACAAAGTTCTCTCTTCTGTGACAATTATATTTAAAGCCTCTCTGAAAGCAGAACAAGCATTCTCCTGATGGCACAGTGCCAACCAATGGTGTTCAAGTGGTGTTAGGCTTTGTTTTGGCTCATAGCAAATGAAAGCAGGACTTACAGTACATCGATGTGAAAAGCTACCAATGTGATTCTGGCATGGGGGCAACACCTGGAAATCGTCAGGACACAAAGTATCAACACATAAACAAAGGAAGAACAGTAATTTGATCACTCTATAACCTCTTGTCCGGAATAGAATAGCAGACGAATTAACGCCGGTGGGACCGCGCTGCAATGCAGGGGGGTTTGAAGCGGTTCCCCTGCCGCTGTCCGTCACACGCAGGCACGCAGGGCGGACAGATATCCGAGCCTGACGATGAGAGAAGCAATGAGCTCCCTTCTCTATCTTTGCTTTATCTGCTCAAGCGCAGGGATCGCACGCACGGAAACATTGATACGTAGCCTAATTACAGACCCTCGGCTCCAGTCATAAACACAGCACTCGTTCCACTGAACCACGGAGATGAACAGCGGTTAATCTCTGAACGCTGTCCCTGATTCGCTTTCATCGTTACTGTCCCGCTGACAGGATTTGTTATACGTTCCCAAAATATCAAACCCCCCAATTTTTTTTATTTTTTTTAATTTATTTTTTTATGCTTTGACCATCAATTTGGTAATGTTGCCTCACACCCTACAACCGTAAACATCATGAAAACAATTTGTACCACAGGCTACTGTAGGCTACCGCAGGATGCAATATCACTGAATATCATTTGGAAATTACCATTTTAAATATGTCATTTTGATACATCTCAGGAAATAAATTAAGAAGATTAAGGAGAAGGTCTGAAACATATTAGAATGTCCCTGTTATCAAAAGAACATATTGACATTCAGTTATTTTTGGTGGTTCTTTATTTAATTATGATTGATATCTTTTTTTCTTTGCATAATGTTTCAACATCAATCATACCATTGCTTCTATAAGAACTCACATCCTGCTTTTGATCACTGAACTGCTACTCTGCTGTATGTAAAATAATGTCAGAGGAGGCTTAGAAATGACAGTTTTTTTCCAGAATGCCCTCAATGTTTGTAATGCATGCTTTCACAGCCGTTTTGTGTTATTTTTGGCAAGAGTTGGAGCGTACACAGAATTTCAAAACCGTCTGTCAAAAATACTTTGTGTTCACACTTTTGTGCTATTAATAAGCCAAGAGATTTGTATACTTTAATATGTTTAGGAATTCTGGGACATCGCGCTGTGGCTAATGTATATGGAGCCAAGGGGGCACACCTGGACTGTTTCAACATTAAAAGCACAAAATGTCTAACTCTAAAGAGACCCCAGGAGTCCTGAGACGAGACTAAAGACAACACATGAGAAAACTTAATATCTACTTCATACTGTATCAACTTCCTGTTCCTATCCTATCTGATGATAGGCAGCATTCATTTGTTTGTGTATTCATCTCTAAACAGTTTCAGATGTGTTTAACACAGAATGTGCTTTAGTATGATTGCTGTAGAGCTTGAAAATGTGCATACTTGTATGTGACAAAACATTTGACTTTGTATCAAATGCTTGCTATTCACTGTAAAAGAAATTGATCATCGTAAATGTTTACTGAATCCAGGCTATAGTTTACACGTATAAGAAAAGTACAGTAATTGTATGTAATTGTGAATGAAACCAGGTTTAAATGATATGGTCTTCATTCAAAACTTAATAGATAGAACAAAATCCAGAATCAAAGATGGTGGCAAAATTCCTCCATTTAACCTTCTGTTACAGCCCAGAGATACTGGGCAGTATGGAGAAAAATTCGGCATATGAACTTACGGAGCATGCTTTGGTTTTCTGTAAAACTGAAACATTCTTTGAAAAGTTTAAATCATGAAATTGTACCATAAGATTTAAAGTGTCTGTTTTGTAAGTCAAGCACACCCCCAGCTTCAGCTAGCTCTGTGAAACTCTGCTGTGGAAGCACTGTCAGGATAACCTCAATTGGTGTGACCACCACTGTAGGCAGCATGATGTAGGCAGCAGAGTCCTGGGTGTCCTAGGTATGCATCAGATCAGTCCACCCAAAGGTGTTTCTCAAGAGTGGAGACTGTCTCAGTTTAAACTTAATAAAGTCTAATTATGGATTAAAGGGTAAGTAGGCGGAGAGAAAACGGTACCACAACCCAAAACACAGAAGCCTGTTATTTCACTGCAAGCAGTAACATCCCTAAAGAGGCTAGTCTATAGGCAGGTGCCATTGGACTATAGGACAAGTAAAAAAAGATGAACAGTGGCAAACTCAGTCGACTCAGATGGGATGTTATGACTCTGTTTTTTGCTCTAAATGCTTAGAAACAAATATTGACTCAATGTTTTTTGACTGTGTGTGTCAATTGCAGCATGTTTAGTTGGAGTTTAAACCTCAGGTTAAAACCCCCAGTCCGGAGAGCTACATAATTACGATTGGAGCAGCTATCCGAATCTGTGGAATGAGGATTAGCTGCCCCAGTACTAATGCAGTTCTGTGGTGGAGGGTTTTAAACCTGATGTTTAAACCCCAGCTAAGAATGTTGCAATTGACCAAGTATGTTTTCTCATTTGTTTTCACTGGAGCAGACAAATACCTTGCAGAGAGGGAAAGCAAAAACAAACTGGCAGCACATTCATGCAAACAATGGTCTGCATATACTGTACACTTCTTATCTGGGGATTACAGAATGAAATGTCTGTGTGTGTGTGTGTCTGTGTGGTGTGTGTGTGCGTCAGCGTTTGTGTGTGTGTCAGAGAGAAAGGGGAACTGCATTCACAACTGAAGATAATGTAAAATGAGACCTGTCCTCTATAAGTTCAAATTAATGTTTAAGAAAAACATTCCATTGTACTTAGTATTCTATTTCAATATCAACTGTCATATATTTGGATTTACAATGGATACATTTTGGCTTGGCACAGTCATGCACCTTTATTGTGATTAAGTGGTTTCCATTGCATTCCTGTCCAACATTGGATAACTACTTTGTGCAGTATGGTTTCTTAAACCTGGTTTGGAAGTTTATTTTTCAACCTTCAACCTACATGCCATCACACACAAATAATGGATCACTCTGAAAAGGAAGCAATCCATTTGCTCATAGTTTTCCATTGTCTGTCTTCAACCGTTTAATCCTGACCAGATCAGATTATCTGAAATGGATTTCCCCCTATGATGCGAAAGTGAAAAGTGGATTGCACAGGTCTGAATTCCACTGAAACCGCCAACCGTGTCAACTTCAGCTGTCGCCAGGTCCGCAATGCCAGCTAAAATATGTTTCCTGGCAAGCCTCAGTGTTGGACTGAATTCAACCTGACAAAAAGGCATTGCCGAGTCCACACTTTCCTTCACTGTTGATATGGACTATGGAAGAGAGGTGAGTACTCATGATGTTATAGAGTCTGGATGGGATCTCTCATGGCTGTATAACAGCCAGAAAGGATGGGGCACATAGCATCTGTCATGGCGGCCATTATGGTGAATCCTGATGGCAGACCTGTAAGGATCCCCCACTCTCCTTTTCTGAGAAAAGTACCCATGGAGACACAGCCCGGGGATCCAAACACCCCCAGCCCCAGTAAACTATCTCTCCCAGATGAGAGAAAAGACGGAAGGCCTCTGGAGCACCAATCAGGCATGTGCGTGCGAGTCACATCACGCAGACTCATGTGAGACTCAAATCTCACAAACTGCCCCTGAGACTGTTTGGATTTGGATGGATTTCCCCACACTTAGCCTTAAATCAACATCTCAAAATGTGCTTTAATCTATTTGTGCAAGTGTTACTCATGTCATGAAATCCTGGAATTGGATACAGTTAATCCATTTCATTTCTTCTACAGTACAGTATGTAGACCAATTAGATTTTTTCAGTGAGAAAGAATAATGGCAGATTAGATAGACTGTAGTCTATTTAAATACTGGCCACAGAAACAACAACATTGCTGAAGGGCATGTCCAACAGGAATATATCAAAACCAGGAGGTCATTTTGACATTTTCATTGGATGTTTAAAATGTATGTTTCATCAAGTTAATGTCCATTTTTAACCTTTTTTCTACTGTCCAACATATTACTTTGAACAGAGGTGACATTAAGAGGTCTGTGTAAAAAACAATGCAGAATGTATTTAATGCAAGTCAAGGATAGATTTGAACTCAGAAAACTAGTTTGGTAAAACCCATAAAACCCAACATTTTGAAACAAGCCTTGAAAGGTTAATTTACTTTGTGATTGATACGCATTACTAAACATTTTCCCTGAATTACCTTTTCAAAGCCCAGCTCACTTTTCATCATAAAACTAATTTCAGGCTTCATATGATATAATGCACTCTTTTAGTGATTCATGTAGGACAAATGACCATTGCTCATTGTAGCTGTGAGAACAAGATTAATGTCACATAATCACCACCTGTACACACATTGTAGCACACCTACGTTATATTCCTGAAGTAGACTGAAAGAGCCCATTGACAATGCTCTGTTTTCACCAATTGGGGGAATGAATAAACTACATTCCAGGGCATTCCTCTGTATTAGGTGCAGACAGTGGCTCTACATTTCATTCAGAACAGATGGCTCTAACCACAGTTCAGTGAGGACTCTGAGGTGTTGCTACATTTCTTTCTTCTGCAGTTGAAGGAGTTCAGCACTGTTGATTTCCTGATGATTTAGAAAATTGAGAGCTAAGGAATTCTGAGAGATTAGCTATATATTAGTATAATTCAAGATTTTCACTAGCTTATGCTTTTTATGCTTTCTTTATGTTGTTAATGTGCCAGATGTTTTCCTGGGGGAAATTTGCAAATACAAATCTCTGAAAGCACTTGCAGCGCAGAGAACAGTCACTATAATTCAGAGGTTTCATGCTTCATTGGTGTACTTTCAGTAGGTACATTTTCACAATTAAACTGTCTCAGAGCATTGGACAAAGCGTACTTTCCAGAGGGTACTGAAACCCATAAATCCAGGAACATTGTGCCATGTTTGACAGCTCTTCACCATGTTTACAGTATCCGTCCCAGAACACTGAAAGAACAGGGTCTGGCGGGATGACGCTCACTGAGATGTATTATTATAACTGCCATTGTCTCTGGGGCAGAAGTCACGGCACAGTCACATGACATCATATCGGGCCTAGAGGAAACCAGTCTACCTGCAGGCGGTGGGGGTTGTACAGTATCACTTGTTAAAGAGAGGCTATTCATTCTGTCCTCTATTCTGTGACCGCCCTCGTCCGTTCATATAAGGACACCACATTTTCTACATCTGGTTTATCATAGAAAATAAAGAGGAAATGTTATTGTATTCACTCTTCTCCAGGTACTTTACTACAGCACTACAGCACAACTGCAATCTGTAGGTTTGTTCCTGAGGGCCAGACAATGAACCCTCAGGGCCAGATGACATACACAGACATACACACACACACACACATACAAGCACACACACACACACACACACACACACACACACACCACCCTCAGCTGCACCTACAATCTCTAGACATTCCATGTGGTCAGCATAGTGCCCCAAGGGGCTATCATTCAGAAAGTCATATATGGAGTCTGGACGGGGGGAGCAAAGGTTATCATACCAAAAGATACAGCTGCCATGCTTTGGGGTATTTGCTGAAACTTACATGCATGGACAGGCTCAGCAATCGGAGCACTACTTTCCACAGCAGGGTTGAAAGAGCAAGCCAGTGAATATTGTTGCAAAAAACATTATAGGATGTTAATGCATTACCAAATTATTATGCTGGTAGTTACAATGAAGTGGCCTACAGGGTGTGGTTAGAGATCATCAAAACCTATTTTATTATATTTTTTCTTGTTATTTTCCCATCCTCATTAATGTATAGCTTTTTAATAGCTACAATGAAGCTTGACAGAGGATGTGGCATTAGGTGACGGATGCATGAGAAACCCTGCATGTAATAACTGAAATTATGCCCAGTGTCCTCTGCACTGCACTGAGTAGCATACATGTAGTATATCTTTGCTTGAATTCCAACACAGTAAAGTGTCCAGTGTTAATTCAACTCAATCAGTAAACATGAGTCCAATTGGGATGTACTCTGTAAGAGTTGGTTTAACACTGAATATATTACTGTGTAACAAACTGAATGATTCAAGACAATAATACTACCAATCCAGGAAAAATAAAAAAATTAATACAGTACATTAACAAACTTTACAAATGACGAGTGACCAGATTATGTCAAATTACATAAACTCTCCTGAGCTTTTATACAATGCTCATTTTTTTGCGTAATATTTGCTGAAAGATATTTATGCCTCACGGTTATGGAAAATTTCAATTATATCAGTACAAAAAATAAATCCATTAAATTAAATTAAAAAATCATAAAACAATCAAGAGCTTGTGTGTGCGTGGGAAGCAGACGTTTATGATTTACTCTTAAGTCTCCCCTGGACAACAGGAACCAGCAGGGACTTTCCGACTTCATAAGATACTGAAAGACAAAAACACTCCTATTACCAAGTAATACAGCAGAAATTAGTTCGTGCCGCGCATCAGAGCTCAGAAACAAAGTTCTACCGCCATCTTATGGCAGTCTACCACACTGCAAGAACCGTGTGCTCCAAAACTGTTACTTGGGAGCTACACGTAACCACGCTCTAAGTAGAACATAAAAAGCACATGTCATTTTTCACAATTGTAAATTTGCTCTTCAGAGCCTGCAAAAAGGGCGGCCTGTAGCGTAATGGTTAAGGTACATGACTGGTGGTTTGATCCCCGGTGTAGTCACAATAAGATCCGCATAGCCATTGAGCAAGGCCCTTAGCCCTGCATTGGCCAAGGGGAGGATTGTCTCCTGCTTAGTCTAATCAACTGTACGTCACTCTGGATAAGAGCGTTTACCAAATGCCATTAATCTAATGTAATGCAGTGAATGCAAACATCAGATAAGGATAACTTTTGATTGATAACAGCCATTTTTATTTCAGTTTGTAGTAGGGGAGACCGGGGATTGTAGCACTTTTTGCTCCAACATGTATAACTCAATGAAAGTCCATACTAGAGCTGTGAGGTCACAGGGGAATGTGGGCCTGGACAATAGAGATCACATTACCTCAATTCATCCCTGATTGATCAAATTGATCGTGTTGCAACTAACACAGTGCTGCAACAACCCCCAGTCACTACTAATTACTAGTGCAGAGAGTTGTTAAATGCTGACTGGAGGTTGAATATCCACTGAATGCATTACAATTAAAATGCTGTATGTGATTATCACATCATATTTGTTTCTAACAATTTACAATTGTTAACTGGGATGAGTGATTATTGGCGTCCTTCCCTGTGTGTGAGATTTGCACCAGCCTGTATGCAAACCAAACGAGCCTCCATAGCTGTGGCACTTCAGCAGTGTCTGAGGGAGGCCAGCACCCACAGTAACAGTGAATCATGCTCAATGGGCCTTTGTGAATGCTGCCATCTCTGTCACTGGTCCACCCCGGCAGCTCATTCAGGAGATCACATGACCCACCCACTTGGACCAATCACAGCATCTCCCTCTGACTGTCTCTACATTAACATGCATGAGCTTCTGTGACACACAGGGAATGATTTCTGGTGTAGTTTAAAAAGGAGGCATTCTACCGAATGGATAATGCATGTTTTTACTTTAAGAATTAATCACAGCTGTACACATATTTTGGACTGTATAAGAAAAGCAAAAAGCAAACAGTGTCTCACTGTACAAGGCTATTCATAGTTATAATCAACAAATTGTGAACTTTACACCTTTATGCTGTACAGACTGATCACTAAAAGCATATTGGAAGGTCATTTTTGCATGGCACAACTGCAGATTATGATCATAAGTAAGGTATTTATTTATTTGCAGTGCTAACAAAAACATTTAGCAATGCTCCAACATTGTGATTTTGGGTTAGCTGTGGTATTTATTTCCATTAAGGGTTTACAATACATTATATTATTCCCATAAATACAGCAATGTGCATGTGACAGGAGCAAATGCAAACTACCATAAATCATATTAATCAAATACATGCACTTACTATGTTTCTCCACTATGGTAAATAGCGCTGGATAAGAGTGTCTGTTACATGCAACATAGGCTAACGCACTGTACTTCAGTGGCTTAAGTTACGCATGGAAAGGCTTAATACGTGATCGAAAAAATGTTTCTGTGTCCAACAACCTAGCAGGCAGCACATTGTGAGTCTGTTTACACGGGAACAGTACCCGCCCTGTAAAGCGCCTCAGCAACAAATCAAATTCAGAGGAGGGCGTTTGGAAAATCTTCATTCAAGCGAACGTACGGCATACAAACAAACGCCATGCCCACCCCCTCCTCCCATGGAAGGTCCCGCCCAGCTCCTGTCCGATGGAATCGCACCCCCCACCCACCCGCTGAGAAGTGGTCGCGGTCTTGAATCTCTGTAATGAGACGACAAGAGCAAGTCGTGCGCTACGTGCAAGAACGAAATTGAACAGAAAAATAATCAGTCAGACATCACACACCGAGAGTCAGTTAGGCATGGATTGATAGGGCGACGCGTGGAGTTTCTGTTATCGTTTTTAGCATTATGGTCAGCCATATAACCAGTTTGGTTATCGAGACTCAATTATACACCCAATGTTAACCTGATTTCATAGATAAAGCTAGTTCTAACGTTGGATAAATAAAAGCGTGTAAGCTCGCTACCTAGCTGGTTCAGCTACGCTCCGTGGCAACGCTAGACGTCAGTGCGTTAGAAAAATATCGTTTAATAATTTAGCGAGCATCCAGTGCCAGTGACAGCGGAAACGTTGCGATCAACATATTTTCTGGTAAGTTTGTTTTTCTTGTGTAGAAGAATGCAGTAGTTCACGGATAGTTAACATTACCCTATATTCATATTCATACCTTGCTGGTAATCTGGATCTTATTGTAGTTATGTGATGCACGTGTGAGACAATATTTAGTAAACCCGTAATACAGGCACTCAAGAGTTGCTTCTTGCCTATAGCTACACGCTTGCTGAAAACACAGCTATCTTGCTCGAGAGCCCAGGTACATTGCTAGAACAGCATCTGTACGATTCAAATCGAGGGAACCCATTGAACTGGAATATAACAGTTCAACGGGGGAACCTCATAGCATCCCTGCCCTGATTGACAGATACTGATTTACTCCAGTAGATGACGTCCGGTGGCTTGTCAAGGAACTCGTAAATTATGCGCCAATATTTGCTTCATAGCTAACTTGCTACATTTCTGTGCTAGCAAGCCTCTGGTAAAAAAAAGGCTATTTCTCTGCGACTAGTAACTTTGATTGTTCCTGACATTTTTGGCTTAGATTTATCGAATTATTTGACCGTGTTTTTGCTATATGTAAACATTTATAGGAAATATCTTTGGCATTAGATTCGTTTTAGTTTATGTCTCGCGGAGAGTGGGGAATTTATCTAGGTGCACGTGTTTCATCCATAGGTTTCATCACGTTCTACCATTGTCGTAAATGCCAAAAGGGGGCATTCACCATTTGTTTATTTAAACTCGGTGCCTCATTCGTAGAACATTTTGTACTGTACATATTGTACTGTGGCATGCGAGAGCATAGGCTATAGGCTTAAATCTATAGTCTATGCCTATGAAATTTGTAGTGCAATTATTGTGTTTTTGTCTTGCCTGCAAATGTACAAATAATAGTCCAACTGTGCAAGAAAGGTTCTGTGTGCTTATAGAAAAGGATGTTGATCTTGAACAGTGGCAATATGCACTTAGCCTATGTTGAGCAGATAATTGGCTGGACATAATTATTTTCCCTTGTGCTCTATAAGTATTGGCTGTTTGAAGTATTTAGCTAGTTATTTGTACATCCGTAACAATACGAAATGACACAGGCTACTGGCGTGTCTGGTAGTAAAGTTGTTAAGGGAACCCCAGTCCCCCCAAAATGAATGCAACAGGTGACAGCTGTGTCTGCCAGTTTGCCTGCTTCGTTGTGCCAACTTGTGTCACTGAGTCATGACGAAAGGAGCGAACGTGCAGACAAAGGGCAAGGCCTGGGTATTACACAGACACTTCCCTGGGGCAGAGAAAGGGACAGATGGAGAGGTTGGTGCTGAATGTTTGTGGGAGGGTGCGCTGGGGTTCTGGAGAATCTGGGCTATTAACACAGATTATTAACACAGATGCCACGGTTTTGGGGGGAATGTACATGGCCGGGCAGTCACAGGTGGCTGCCCGGCCTCAATTGAGCTTCCCGATTAGCTCCACAAAGTGGATTAATTAGCTGCTAGAGCAACGGCCCAGGTCAGGCAAGAATAGATGAGATAATTAACCCTGTTACCTGTGTACTGAATGAATACCGCAACAGTCTAATGGAGTTTACATGAGTCCATGCTGATAAAAAGGTGCTCTACCAGTGTAACATACTCTTATCAGATTTGATTCTACACTGAGCATTGTGCTGTGTCTGTGTTTTTATTGCTTCTTAAGTCATGTTCATTGATCCTGGTATAGTAAGCTGCAACAAGCTTGTGTTTACTCAATCTCACTTACATGTGTCTGAGTTGTGTGTGTTGTGTTTTCAGATTTAAGAAAAACTGTTCAAAGATGGAAATTATTATAATCCTTTTCTGTTTTAGATGCAAAATGGCATTAGTGCTCAGTCGAGTATTCCCTGGGCTATTATCTGCCCAAACACCATGATTATTTGCCCAGTAGATTAGACCATTACCTCCCACTTATCACGAAGCACAACTTTAACTAATAACACCAGCAGTGGATGGGCCCCCGCTGTGAGGGATGGCTCCTGAGACTTCTTCCCTCCGGGACCTTTTTCACGGCACTGCTCCAGTGATTTTCTTCGCCCTCTGGGGAAACCCAGCAAGTGCAAACAGACAGCCTGATTGGTTCAAAGTCACCAGTTGTGGCCTTATTGTAATACAGAGAATTTAAAATTGCAGGATTGATAATTTGGGAGAAAAGGTGCTTCAATTAGGTCCTGGTATGGGGAGAAACAACTCTCCTGTTTGGACTTTTTTAGACCAGTCTTCAGTTGATGGCCCCGTTGTGACTGTTAGACTGGAGCTGAGGGTTTTTAGTGTCTTCATTTTCTAATTTTATAGTATTATTTCCTTATCAGAGCTCACCACAGTCCGCGTACACACACACACACACACACACACACACACACACACACACACACACACAGTGAAATAATATTTTTAAAGCAAAAAGCGAGTATCTTGTGTTAAAAACTGGAATTAACAGCAAACACAATCAATTGAGAAATTATACATTGACCTGTTTCTTTGGTTCATTTACACAGCTGCACTTATTTCTGTCCACTTTTGGTGATTAAAATCCAGACGATGTGCCAGAAAGTTAATTCAGGCAGCTGAGTGTTCATGTTCAGTGGGCCACGAGGGATATCCATTAAAAATGCACCTATCAGCCTTCATGTGAAATTCTGCAGTCTCCTTACTGACCTTGGGAATGCAGTAATGGTTTCACAACACAGATATAATTCAAGTTCAAGTGTGCAAAACATTGAGTGTGTTGTGCTGTTTGTCATATGGCTTTTTTCCCTACATTAATTTTAAATGAATACCCTTTGAGGGAGTCATTCACCATGCAGAAAGAGCAGGGGTTAGCCTAACTGCCCCCAGTGTGAGGTTAAAGACAGATGCACAGTGCTTCACAAGCTGCAAAGGGAATGCAGATATCGCTCTATTACTGTTAGTGCTGTCTCCCACAGATGGGTTGCATTGTTCACCTTCACTGTTGCCACCCAGAGGTTACTTTGAGTTCAGGGACAGTCTACACGATGAGCGTTATTGGCATGCTGTCCTAATATGTGAAAGGTTTTTCTTTTTTTCACAGTGAGTATAAAATAGAAGAAGGATAAAAAAATAAAAAAATAAAACATTGGCTACCATTCCAAAGAATGTAGTGCAGCTCACTGCACCTTGGTGCCCCCACCCCGCCCCAGCCCTACATTACATTACATTACATTATTGGCATTTGGCAGACACTCTTATCCAGAGCAACATACAGTTGATTAGACTAAGCAGGAGACAAACCTCCCCTGGAGCAATGCTGGGTTAAGGGCCTTGCTCAAGGGCCCAACGGCTGTGCGGATCTTATTGTGGCTACTCCGGGATTAGAACCACCGACCTTGCATGTCCCAGTCATTTACCTTAACCACTACGCTACAGGCCGCACCACACCCCAAGCCCTACACCACCATCACCACCACCATCAGCGTTTAAAATGTCAGCAGAAGGATTGCCTTTGCTTGAATAACTTAAAGCAATCAAGTTGTCTATAGAAAGGCTTATTTGACAGACAAGTCCATAATTTGTGTGTCAATAGTTTTCCTTTTTATTATTTTTATGGTGTGCTCTTTTGTGCCGATGAGTAATTCAGTGTTAAACATTAGCTTCCTAGCTCATTCAAGCTGATTCATTCATTGTGCCTCCTTTTCTTGCATTGACGTTTGTACTGTATTAGTCACACTGCTTCAGAAAACAAAAAAAATGGTGCTCTCATCCTTCCCTCAGCCTGTTCCCCAGTACATGAACACTATTTAAGTTATTTAAGGTGTATATGCGTTTCAAATGATGAAAAACATTTTTTTTTTATCCTACACTTCAAAGGGTTAATGGCATTCCCTGTAGTTGATGTGATTGTTTCCTGTATTTGACCCAGAAGAGAGGCCTGTACTGAATTATGGGCTGTGGAGCCCATAAATATATTCCAAAATTTGGTCCAGCTAAAATATCAGATCAGTAACTCCAGCTGAAGGCTCCGGAGCATTGTCTTTCCTGGCCTGACCCCCGAGAGTAGCACTGCTACTGTAATACTGTAATACAGAGTGATACTGTAGGAGCCTGGCGGTGGGGAATGAAGGGAAATAAAAGTGTGGGGGGGTGGAGCTCTAAGCTTAGCTGGCATTAGAATGCCCCAGCACCATTGCACTGAAGCATTGTGCTTGGAGCGAGTGAAGCATCACTCACTGGCATTAGCTCTCCTCACCATGAGGAACCACAGCAGAAGGTGCATTCAATGTTCTCAAAGCGTTGTTAAAATTAAGAGCAGCCCCTAACTGTCCCACCATGATCCCGCTCTGTGTCGCTATAGAACACCCCCACACACACGCACACACACACACACACACACACACACCTGTGAGAGACTGTCACACTTTACTGTGGCTTTATGTACAGAGTGTAATGTCTTCTTCCCATTGCTTCTGCCGCACCATGTCAATATTTTATCACCACTGCACGAGAATGTAGGCTGTGTGCACAATGCAGGATTGCCGGTGCTCTGCCGTGGATTCAGCTTTGGGAATCCCTGATAACCGTAGATAAGAGGCCAGATTCTTTAGGAGAAAAGAGGGGGAGATAGCTGGCACCTGGCCTTGGCGGACGGACCACACAGTGGGCAGGGGCGAATTTAAACAAGCGAGACGGACCCAAGCCAAAAATCTAACAAACGGGCGACAATTTATGAAAGCTGGGGATTGTAGCCAGCCAAGGGGCGTATACACGTGGGAGATACAGTGTGTGTGTGAGACAAAGAGAGAATCAGTGCTTCGCCCACTAACCGCCCAGCGAACTCTTACTCACACATCTCCTGTTCATCTGATACCACAACTGCAGCTTTGCTACTGCACGACAGGTAAATTCTTCATTCTGCTGTACACAACTTGCCGTAGAATGGCGCTCACATGCAGTTCTAGTGTGATGTTAGGTTGGTGCTGGAGTGGAGCCCGGATTCTGACAGCGTTCATAACCGGAAACCACAAAAAGGCTCTCATAGTGTTTTCTGAATCGATTGTAAAGCTTTGCAGTGCATTGTGTTTGAGAAGGAAGTTTGCTGAGCTTGCTTTCCAGCTTGCAGTGGTATTGGATTGCCTCTTTCTCTGCACGGCGAGCTGGCAGCCTGCCATGTTTCCTGGTCCATGGTGCTAAGACCACACAGGGTAACGGGGGAGATGGGGAGTAGGGTTTCATAATAGTGGTGAGCTCAGCCCTACAACATTCCTCTCCCATGCTCAGTGTGTGTGTGTGTGCGTGTGTGTATGAGCATTCATACCTGTGTGTGTACATGTGCGTGGAAAGCAAGTTCTTATTTCTGTCAATAAATTTAGATGTCAGCGTTACTGCATTACTGCATTACTGGAGTGTGTTGGATTTACTGGCGCCTGACAGTTTGAATGTGCAGAGGAAAGTGGAACGTGAACAGCAGCATGCTGAGCTCGGAGAAGGCCATTATGTAGACATGCTTTGGTTCAGTTTGCACTGCTTTCTTTACATTTCGTGTCGTACAATATATAATACGGAGCGACAAAAAGCAAGAAACTGAGGAAGGAAAAGACAAAGGAAAAACTCAGCAAATGACAGCAAGAATCATGCAAATGAATTTAATCTTGCGAATAAATGTATTGACAGAACATTAACTAATGGCATAAGACATATAGACTAGCTGAAACAGACACCATGACTGTCACGTGGCTGACTGTGAACAGCAACTGGACAAAGAGAAGGTCATATTTATTTAGTGTAATTTTATCTAAATGAAATGCTGTTTAGACAGCTCTGGTTTCTACATACATACGTTTGAGTCTGAGATGAAGGAAGAGAGTGAGAGGAAGAGAGAGAGAGCATCTGCCACACATAGCGAGAAGGTTATATTCTGTTTTTAATACCAACTCCCAACACCCACCCCCAAGCTATATATGTATTGAATGCTATTGTATGATATAGTAAACTGGGTGGTAGAATATTCGGCCCGGCTGTCCATTATGTCGATGTTACATAGAGGCAGCTGTTTGTGTTTAGCACCAAACTCGCTGAAATCTGCACTTTTGTCTTAAAGCAGCTTGTGAGAAACCTCATTCTCATATAGCTGATATTGTGCAAGTTAAGTGTGTCTCTGGTGGGCAATGTTCCAACCTCTCTCTCTCTCCATAGAGCTGGAACTGTTGGCAACAGTAGTGATGTTTCTATTTTCCTTTTTTATTTTTCATTTTAAAAAGGTCTCATCCATTGCTTTTTATTATATTGCTATTGACATATTACACATGCTAGTCCAAGCGCTCATTTTTATATGGCATTCATTTTTGTATTGTAAAATATGGGAAAGATAATGAGACAGGATATGGAGAGCAGATGTGTCCATTTTTATATAAACTCACGTACTATTCCACCTCATTGGCTCCCTGCTCAATTTCAGATTGCTTAATTGTGAGTCTAGTAGAGAGTTACTCTATGATCAACTGTGGCTGCCAAGGGTATAACGACAGACACCTCTTTCCTTTCTGTAAAGTGTCATTCTGGCCAATGGGGCATGGATTATAGAGCTGGTCTAATCTGTAGTTTCAGAGCTTTATGCGTATTTCCCCTGCTATTTTCAGTATGTAAATATATGTTTTTAACGATACAAGCCAATGTTACACTTAACTGTAAACTAGCAAACGACTGAGTGGATTGTGTATATATGGCTCTATTTAGAGCATGTACAGTATGTGAAATATATACAGTACTTGTTAAAATAGTCTGAGCTACACAATTTCTGTACTTTCTAGGGTATGTGAAACATTCAAAACTCAGGAGATCAACTCTACATGACTGATTACTATGTCAGAACTACCCATGTACTAATTTTATCCACTTTTCCTTTTCTCCCTCTAGCATGTATGTGAGCGTTCCACCAAACTACATTTTCACAATGCCGAATATTGGGTTCCAGAACCTTCCCCTCAACATCTACATTGTGGTTTTTGGAACAGCGATATTCGTCTTCATCCTCAGCCTCCTCTTCTGCTGCTACCTAATCAGGTAATATAAGACAAAATAATCATCTGTCCAAACCTGAGAAGGTAATTTAAACAGCCTAATGTCAGTATAGTATGTTTGTTTATAATATGTCTGTACTGTATGTCTGCTTGGTTATTATTTCCTATTTTTCTTATTTCACTTATGTCAGTTTATCTGTTATGTCCTAACCTTAATTCAGAAACAATTATATTTATTGTTTTTTTTTTGAGGACTCTCTTCACTTTGGTTTTCTTGCCTTGGAGCAATTGGAATTTCGACAGGCCTGCTTCTTTGTTAGTATAGCCTTGAGAAAATCGCTCAGCAAAATTGCTATTTGTGCCGGTTTATCTTTTTGTTTTAAATAAATCTCCATGATGAATATTTCATTGTTGTGTTTCGTTGTCACAGAAATTGCAGTTTGGAAATGTCTTTGCTATGACCTTTTAGCATTCGTTTTGCCAGGAAACTATAGATCAATTATGAACAGCTATTTCAGCAGTGCAGTCTCTGCTGTAGGATGGACTGATGATCCACTATCTCACCTTGTGCAAAATTAATTAAGATTATAACCATACAATTATGATATCTGTGTTTTATGTGGAGCTTGTGACATTCAGTTATACTGTAGCTGTTTGAAGTTGAGGTTACAGAGAACACACTGCTTTTTTATTTTAATACTACATTTTTAGCTCATGGTGTCCATGAAATGCTCTAGGCTTAATCTTCCGAAAAGTGTCTCCTTTGTTTCAAAATATAGAACAAGTTTTCCTTATCTTTATATTCTGTGAGAAGCTGTATTTGCTGCAGCCAATTCAGATTATGAGGCCTTATAATAATGTACTGTTGTTACATCTGCTTCATATAGTCATATGCAGTGCGTGTAAGAAAATGAAGTATCCAAAGCAAATCTGTGTGTGCATGCATGTGTGTGTGTCTGTGTGTAGTAAAATGGTTTGATTAAGATCAATGCAAGATATAGATATACAAAATTCTATACAATGCGTAAAATAACACTGTGTATCTGCTACAGACTTTCAGACGTTTTGTTCATATGTGCTGTATATACTGTATGTTATACCTTTTTTTTGTTTGATTTATGCTATTGTCTTTTGCTTGTTTACACATTATGAAGGGTTTTCATAGTGGATTAAAGGGTCCACAGCACAGTTTGGAGAAGATAATAAAATGCTGATTTGCTAATCTGAAAAATCCACCCGTAAAAGATCTCCCCTGCTGAGATATCAATATTGCATTTTAAGCAGACATGAAAAGCTGCTTAGTTGCACCTCTGTTCTTTTAAGATCAGCCTTCAAGAAAGTCTCTCATTTCGCTGGAAGCTATTATACACGCTAAAGATAGCAGTTATATCTTATTGAATATGAAACATAAGTGCTTTACTGGCTTCTGAATTTTACAAAGGGCTTTTTAAGGGCCATTACATATTTAATGCATTTTAGACAATTGCTTGGCTGTCAATATAAAATGGTACTGGTGTAATAACATTCATATGAACAATTGGCAATATAATGTGATGCAGACAGTACTAAGAATTGGAAAGTGGAAAGCCTTACCATGTTTCAGAAAGAGAAGTCCAATTGTTTGTCTGTGGCTTGCACCAGTTGAAGGCCCATCTCTTAAAGGCAGACTACCATATTTTTTATTTTTCAAGGCCAGTCTTGTGAAACTGCTACCCCAGAACCACAGATACAGTATTAAGTGTCACCTTGGGTACAGCACTTTACTTGTTTTTGCCTCAGGCAAATAACATGCAATTATGTAGCATTTCTTAAATGCAAGAAACTGTACAGGCTGGTACTTGGTATTTTTTGCTTATATTTCTCCTGCAGTACCTGTTAGCACTGTGACTTTCATTTTGATCCTGGAATAAAGGTGTTCAGATTGCAAGTCATTGCTGCACAATTTAGCTTTTAAAGACACAGTCTCGCTTCTGTTCGATTAGTTTTTCAATGGATTTCTCCCATACTAGTTTTTAACAGTCTTTCATGCAGTTAATGGTGGGTTCTGTAGGAAGAAAAATGACCTGTGAAAATCAGAAAAGATCTTGGCAATACTTCATTTGTATAATCAAGTATGCATCTCATATTATAATGTGGAATGCATTTCATCATGAGCTAAACAGGCTAAACAGGAGAGTATTGGCAAGTATTTCTTGTACAATTTCCCACAGCTGTGGCCAATAAATGTGCTGCTCAGGACACATTGAACCCAGACATTATATCACGCTTATATTTTAAAGAAAGTAAACAAGTGTTTCACACTGACTCTGTGCCTTTAAAGTGTCCCTATGCAGTGTTTTGTAGGAAGGACCCAGCACACATTTTTGTTCCCTTGCCTAGTTCTGTATTCTTTGTGTGCAGAGTTATGGCCGGTCGGTCACAGAAGCAACATAGTGGAGACACACAATGTGCTCCTAACCCTTTACAAGTGTACGGTCACAAATATGTGACTAGAATTTTCTTCACAGAATATTTGAATACAGATAATAACAATAACTGGTATTCAAATTCAAATCACTGGAGTTCTAGAACACCAACTTGGAACTTAAAAAAAACATTCCAAATAGAACTACTCTTCAAAGGGCTAAATCGGAATAACATTTTATTAACGCTATATGGAGAATACCATGACAACAGTGAAGGGCGCTGCCTCTGTCTGAGCGCATTGGCTGGTGTGTAAGGTGCTGGGGGAGGCGTGTGCTGGAGTTGATGTGTGAACGGCTTTCTTGTGTGGTCTGAGAAAAGGCAAATGGAGGCTGAACTTAGCAGCTACCCATCACTCCAACCCCAGCAGCCAACATCCTTTTGTGAAGTATTCGCCGAGCTGGCAAACACATGAGAGACCCTGCTGGCTTTCCTATACTTGACCGCATAAGGCGGCCATTTTCATATCGACTCCATTTCTGAGACGTTCTGAGAGTCCACATTAATATCTAACATAAGTATGATTTAAATCATTAAATTAAGTCATATTTTAAAAGTGGTCTATCCTCAAATGCATGGGTGGGGGTTCCTAATTTTGAAATGAACTTGAAGGCCTAGACCTGGCTCTTTCCCAGTGCACTGGAGCATCCACCGCCCTCCACAGCTTTGATCTGAGCTGGCCGCAATTTAACAAGGGAGGGGAGTTTTCTGCATCTGCATCCTGGTCTATCTGAATGTCAGTTGTGTATGAAGGCGTTTTATTTTTCTCCAAGACTGTGTTGCCTGTTTTACAGACCCCTTTCTCTCTCCCCAGAGGGGGTAAAGTATCTCGTAACGGAGGTAAATCTTTACACAGATGTTTTCTCTTCACTTTTTCACTTGAGTTTTTGCTTGTTTGTTTTCTTTTCTTTTCCAAACTCTACAGTATACAGATGTTATTTCTTGACCCTCGTTTTTGCAATATCAGCAGTAAATGTTTTTGCACTGTACATGTACAGGTCCTAGAGTTTCCACAAGGGATTCAAGAAAAGCTATTTTATGACCCTAGCCTCAGAAGATCCTCTTTTTTACATTTTATTTATTAAAACATTTATTAAAATTACATGTACTTGCCACAACTGTGTTTCTCTGTCCTGCCTCGTGTATTTTCCATGGAATGTAACCTGAATTCTGTGTGTTTCTAAGGATTGATAATACCATATCATTAAATGTTGTGGCTGTGGTCAGACATAAGGATTTAGGACCTCTAAATCCTAAATCCTGGGTGGGCCATAGTAAACTTGCAAAGTGCCCGTGTTGCCTTCAAGTGTCTCAGAGTTAAATTGAGTGCATGCACATTCTGTATGTATGTAGTTTTCAGTGACAAATATATTTCCCTATTTTTATTTATATGTTAGGGAATATATTATTCCCTAAGTCTTTATTTCCTTCCCCCCCGACACCCAAGTCACCACACAGATCTCTGCCTGCTTGGCTGATATCTCTGCGTGGATGACTTCCCACCACCTGAAGCTCAACCTTGCCAAAACTGAGCTTCTGTACATCCCTGCTAAGTCCTCTCTGTCAATCGACATGTCACTGACTGTTGAGGACTTTGTAGTTTCCTCCTCCCGTACGGCAACGAATCTTGGGGTAACTCTTGATAACTGCCTCACCCTGGCTCCACAAGTATCCTCCACTGCCAGAACCTGCAGGTTCTTTCTGTATAATATACGCCGTATCTGTCATCTCCTGACGGAGAAAGCCACCCAGCTCCTAGTCCAGGCGCTCGTCATTTCCCGCCTGGATTACTGCAACTCCCTCCTAGCCGGTCTCCCAGCTTGTGCTATCAAGCCCCTCCAGCTGGTCCAGAATGCTGCAGCCCACCTGATCACCAGCCAGCCCAGGTCGGCTCATGTCACCTCGCTTCTCATTGGCCTCCACTGGCTTCCTATTGCCGCACGCATCCGATTCAGGGCCCTAGTGTTGGCATTTCAGGCTGCTAAGGGGACTGCCCCACCTTACATACAATCCTTGATCACTCCCTACTCCCCAGCTAGACCACTCCAGTCTGCCAGCTCTGGTCGCCTTATGGTTCCCTCTCTATGTGCACCTGGTGGTTGAGCTGCACGTTCACGCCTGTTTTCCCTTCTGGCTCCTCAGTGGTGGAATGACTGTCCTACCACTGTCAGGACAGCAGAATCCCTCCCCCTATTTCGACGCAGACTCAAAACACACCTTTTCAAACTATACCTTATTCCTCCCTCCTGATGTCCCCCGCCCCCCCCTTTCTGATATCCCTATCCTCCTTGTCTAACCCAAAAAAAAATTGCACTTATAATGACGACTATATGTTTAGAACTGCATTCCATGTGTATTTTCCTAGTTATGGATGTGATGCTTTGACTTGTGGAAGAACCTATGCACTTGTAAGTCGCTTTGCATTAAAAGCGTCTGCCAAATGACAAAAATGTAAATGTAAATGTTATTTATATTTTTTCTCTTTAAGTGCAAATAAGTTGCCGTATGTTTTAATGAAAGACATTTCTCTTCTACCCTGTTCTGCAGGCTGCGGCACCAGGCACACAGGGACCTATACGCCTACAAGCAGGTAACAGAAGTCCTCTCTCAGACACTTCACTCTGCGCTGTGCTGCTACTATTAAACACACAGCTGATACTTCCTCAAACACAGTGATATGTGGGCCTTCATAGCAATGCTTTTATTATTTTCACTGCTGTCCAGTCGACAGGACGATTTTTGTTCTTCTTTTGTAAGGTTTTTTGTACTTTTCCACACTTTGTGTGTGTCATTTCTATGAATCACCCCCTCTGCTCCCTGTGAGTGGTACCAGATTTGGAGACATTTGTTACTGGATGTTCTGGCTTGCATTTACATAATAACATAATAAGCATGACTTGCAAAACGTATAATGTGAATCCTAAATGTCATTTCCTGCTTCTCCAGGTTATACAGAAAGAAAAAGTAAAAGAACTAAATTTACATGAGGTAAGTGGCCACTAATTTTTCGAAATTACTATTTACATGTTGTTACATGTTGTAGATCTTGGAGTACTGTTCCCAATTGTCCCCATAGCCAAGGCAATTTTTTATAATATTTGTTTCAGCCCAAACTCGTGTTTGGAGCTTTCAAGTGTGGATCTCACTGATAGCTGTAGGAATCTTCCTGGAAGCAATAGATTTGGTTTATTCTCAGGGGCACAGGTTTACTGAAGATTAATTTTACGTCTTCTTTAGTATGCCAAGCATGCTCCTTCTGAAGTGATGTTTTGGCATATATTGGTTTCATTAGCTGCGAAAGACAGACGTTATTGGATGACTCACAGTACCAAATCAGTTTACAAGAACAGGAACATATGATGTGGGAGCAGATTACATTTCAGAATGGGAACACGCACAAAAGGAAATTAAGTCGACAATCACTCATTTCTGTAATAATGTTATCACCTCTCTTTGTTCTCTGTCTGTTCTTTGAAGCTGAAGAGTAGCTGCAGCATTTGGCTGTCGAGTGAATGCATCCATTTTGTGAAAGTCAAAGCTGATGGCATCGATCATGTTAATGTGACCTAGTCACCTTCCGATAGGCCTCCTGTTTCATCTCTCAGTGTTACACAGTGAGGTTTAAAATGCTTGTTTCCCATGCCAATCTCAAACGGCCAAAACTCTGATTCACACATCAAGCATAAACATCTTGAATCTGTCATCTTCATAAAAGATTGCTTAGTCTGATGGCAGTCCAAGAGAGCAAATGCACTTGCAAATGCACAAATGCCATTTCGATTCCTTCTAAATGGTGGTTTGTCTTTTACTGGATCGATCTGAGGATAACCTACTTATTATGCCAGATAATGCTGTTTATAAATGCTGTTTTTCTGTAGCACACCTTTCAATAATTTCAGGGAAATTTCAGGGAAACTTTTTTATTGTTTATCATCCAGAAACCACACCTTTTTCTTACATAGCCAGGTACAAGCAGATACCTGCTTTAAAACTGATTTTGCCATCATCCTTTTTTTCTACTGTATCTGTATCTAAATTAGCTAATTTTAGTAAGTATTTGCTGTGTCTCCTTAATGTAACCCCTTTGTTACCTTTGTTGTGGAAATATATTCATATTTCATATTCTTATAAGCAGAACATTTATATTTTCCTTTAGATAATGTGACCACAATCTGGCCTTTTTTTTGTAACACTAGTCTTGTGTCTAAATCATGTTCGCGTATGATGATTTAATTGGTATTTAGGAGTCTATTTTCGGGTTTGGGTTATGAGCGGTCTGGGTTAGCGCCAGGAAGGCCTCATGCCAGCCACGTACAGCTATCTGAGTAGTCCATGCTGTCCTTTGCAAACACTCATGACTGACATTTATAAACAGTTTATAAAGATCAGGACTTGATGATCCAAGCCTCCATTCTATCATCTCTCCTAATACAGCTGGGGTTCGGGTGCCTAGCACAAAGAAATAATGAAATATTGTAAATATTTTCAGTAGAAAGATGAATTGTGTGTGATACAGGTTTCATTTGTGATAACAGCCACAGCCACACTGACCTTGGCACATTCAAACTTTTGAAAACAGGGCTGGGTTTTCCCCTGGGTTTGTTTTTATTTGTGATGCTTGTGGCCTGAGTGTATACTTTCAGTGCTGTTTGAGAAGAAAGGAAAATGGAAAAATTAAACATTTCCGAGAAGCTGTTGTGTGACCTACTGTTAGATGGCTTTTAGGCTCACCATTCCTGAGATTTGGTTTCATTTGTTTCTACACTTTTCTGTGTCTTTAAGTATGTTCATTAGGCCTAAATATCTTTGTCAAGATAAGTACTGAATCTCTTTGTAATGGGACCATTACCCTAGCGATTAAAAAGATGAGCGTTAGAGGCTAAAGAATAGCAAAAAGGTGAATGCATCCTCTACAACGATGAATTTGTCCATAGTTAATATTTCTGGTTATTTTAGGATATTGTGTTGCTGATGCAGTCAACAGTTTCGCACCCTTGATTTACGCATGAACAACACAGAGAATGAAGTTTAAAGTCAGCCTTGCTTCACCTGAGGAGCTATCACAGGAGCATGTTCTGATATGTGGAGAAGCACTGTGGCGGGAGGAGAATGGGCTTGTTCTTAGTTCCCCTGTACAGTATGTAACAGGATAGACAGGATCCTGTATCAGGGCTGGCCAGCCCTGTTTCTGGAAATCTTCCATCCTGTAGGTTCTCCAACCCAAACAAAGCGCACCTCATACAGCGGATAGAGATCCTATTGAGTGCTCCCCCACCCCCAACCCTTCCACTGCCATGACCGAATGCTCAAACTGTAGAGTAGGACTGCATTGAAGATGTGTCTGTACCCATGAGAGAGACTGGGAGGAGGATGGTGACTTCAGAGTGTGTTATGTAACTCAGAATTAGGTCAGTCCCTCACAGAATACAACTGCACGTTTTCTGCATGAAAAGCAAGCAGCCACAATCCAGGAACCCTACAGTTAAGCAAGGCACCATTTAAACAGTCTATGCCCATACACATTCCGCTTTCTTTCCTTTGCTGATCCCCTCTACTCTCTGTTCATTTTCCCACAGTATTTTCTGTGTTCCTGTATTATTTTATTTTATTTATTTTTCTTTTCTAACAGACTCAAAGCGTAGGAAGTTTGAAAAAACAAGCAGGGTTCGTAATCACCGCTGGGCTCTTGCTGTAAATACTGTTTGTTTCGACCATATTTCCAGCCCTCTTCACAAAGGGGTGAGGTCACTGGGCCTCTGAGAGCCAAGATGTCTCCAGACTCCTGGGGATTTTTCCATCAGCTCCGTCCCCTTGTTCAGGGCTCAGCTGAGCAGCAACACGGTCCCTCCCTCTCCGCAGGGAACACAGAGACACGCCTCTATCTTTCAGCGCAGAGTCAGTGTTTGTGCAGTCTTCTGCCCAGTACTGTACTACTGGAGAGGTGGACAGCACTCTGTTCTAGTCAAAGGTCAACTGGTGTTCAGCTCACAGTTGTTTGTGCAGGTGTGTTTATTTAGATTGGATTGGATTCAAAAAGACAATCCCTTTTGAAATCCCTTGGTGAAATGCTGAAAGAAGCAATTCTGTTCAGTGTTTTAACTGTTAAATCTTCAGTGTGATTTATGTCAGATGTGGACTTTCAGCTGAAGCTTAACATTTGCAAGGAGTGATGTTTATCTTTTTTTTTTGTTGTTGTAAACTATCCACCTCAATTGGTGCATACTCAGGTATGATTTGGCTGATAATAAATTAAAATATCCAAAATGTATTCAGGTACATTAAGCACTTTAACTGAAGCAAAACTTCAGAAATCAGAAAAATATGTCATAGAAAACTAAAACTAACAGGTAGCCAAAATGCAGTGTTTGCTCTGTTTTTTGTACAGGGCATTGTGGGTGTTGTGATAAGTGGTGCGATCTCCTCTCCTCAGATATGTGCCGTGTGCTTGGAGGAGTTCAAGCAGAAGGACGAGTTGGGAATCTGCCCCTGCAAACATGGCTTCCACAGGAAGTAGGTGTCCGTCGACCGCAGATTGCAGCGTCAGTCATCCTTAGGCAAGCGCATTTCATAGGAATGGGAAGCAATGATGTGTACCCTCAGTCTTGGAACCATTCAATTGCACCACATTAATATTTTAGACATTTAGCAGATGCTCTTATGCAGAGCTTACATAGCTTAGGAACCTACAACCTTGAAGTCTCCAGTCCACTCCAGTTCATAATAATTATACAACACTGCCACATACTTTACACAATATAATTTATGCAACGCGCTTTCTTGAAACAGAAAACATTAACAGAAAAAAAACCTGCTTGATGGGAGTGAGCCCTCTTCCACGTATCGAGCACATCGATGAACAGGTATAAACTCTGAGCTGGTTACTGTGAAGTGGCCAGAGGTCACTAACGACTATGGTCGAACTGAAGTGTTAACATAACATAACATAAACACAGAGAGCTAGTGGCTGGGCAGCGATCTCTAGCCCTCTGTCTTCTGGCTTCTGTGTTTCACAAAAACATTAACTTAAAAAAAAAAAAAAAAAAGGAACTTGGGACACGTTGATAAAAATAAATGAACTACGGCATATTGCACAAGAAGGAATAACGAACGGCATAAAGAACAAGAACAAGACAGCATGCGCTCTCCCGCGCACGCGGGCACACCGTGAGCTGGGACACGGGAGACTTTGGCAGCCTTGCTGGTAGGGTATCTCTAGCGGACGGCTGCATGCTCGCTGCCTCCTGAACCATTACACAGGACTGTTTATGAGAGCAGCGGCGTGGAGGCGGGGGAGACACGGGGGGGGGGGGGGACACACAGCCTACAGAGCATAGTACAGCCTGTACCTCCAGTCTGCGACGGCCTCCGAGACCACTGGAGAGCAAGAGAGAACGCCACTATAAATACTCAGCTGTAAAGTACACTGTCTGCCGTAACTGCAGCACTTAGACTCATGCACACGTGTAGGCATACACACGCACGCACATACACATACACATACACACACACACACAAGTGCAGGGATGCATGGACACACACACAAGCGCACGGACGCACACACACACACACACACACACACACAAGCTCAAGTATGGATGCCCCCCCCACATACACACCCAAGTGCAAGGACACGCACACCAGTGCACACATGGATGCACGCGCACACACACATGCACAAAAAGCAGTTACCGTGACGTTGTCAGAATCATGGCTCCTTCGGTCTCAGAAGCCCTGAATAACTGGGCCATGGTAAATTATTCACCAGGAGAGACAGATGCTTTCAGAACACCGGCTTTATCTTACAGTCTTATGTCAGGATTCTTCAGAGACAAGTCAAATGAAAGCCCACCTCACACACAAGCTCAGGCGTGTTCACAATTCAGATCTGTGTCCCACACATTTCCTGCTGATATTGCACCATAATGAATGCCTTATCTTCTAATGCAGGCTAACCTGATTACGTGGAGTGCATTATTGATGTGGTTCACACGGCTTGTCAGTCTTGTTCTCTTGCACCTTTAAGTCTAAAACGCTTTGTTTCTGTTTGGTTTTACCCTCGTTTTGCCCTTTAGCAAGGCACAGCACCACAGTAAATAAATATCCAGCACGTTAGTTAATGTAAGCAACAAATCAAAAGCTTGCCAATGGCCCTAGGTCAGTGTCAGCTGAGATTAAATGTAGTGCATTTGACTACAGCACCGCAGAGTAGCTGTGGAAACAGGCCAAAAATACAACAGCTGGTGGTGTTAATGGCTTCCGGAATGATAAAATGGTGTCGGATCAAAGAAGCATTAGTGCGTGGATCCATGCCGCTCGATAAAGCAGCGCTTGCAGTAAGCAGAGGTTACGGAGATGAGGACGCACGTTGCATGTTGTCGATGACTGTTGGCCACCGCTCACTCATATTCTTATTATCCCAGGTGCCTCATTAAGTGGCTGGAGGTGCGAAAGGTGTGCCCTCTGTGCAACACGCCGGTCCTGCAGCTGGCACAGCAGCAGGGCTCCTCGGAGCCCCAGAGCCCAGTGGAGCAGCCCCTGCCTGGCATGGACCTCCCGGTGTAGCCCCCCCCTGCTGGAGCCACCGGTTCTCACGCCCCTACACTCACCTGTACAGGAGCACCTGAATGTGTCTACGGACGGGCACAACACTTGAATCTCCATGTCCTTTTTTTCCCATCTGCCTTTGTGCCCTCACTTATTATTTTTATTTTTATTATTAGAACTGTTACTGATTCTCTTTTGCAGATGATGAAGAATAATTTTCTTAGTCTCTTGTTTTTGCGACTGGCCAAGCCATGGTCACATGATTGTGATTGTTTCATAACCAAAGTACTCGGCATAAGGAGTGAAAAAAGAAATGTCAAATGTTTGAAATGGCTGAATCAGTGTGCACTTTATAATAACTAAATCCTACTGGAGTGTGAAGATAATGCAAAGGTCATATTTTATGTTTTGTTGTATGAATATTATTTTTGGTGAATGGCTCCAGCGTGACTGTGACACTTACAGTAAGAACCTAATAGAGAACTTTTAAAAAGGTCACGATAACACTTTTCTTTATTTCGAGGTGCACATATGCTGATGATGACAGATGCTTTGGTGCTAAATTAAGGGGGTTACACAGTCGATGGTAATGAATGATTGGGGCCTGATTCCAAAAACTGGACTAGAAAAACCATATTGTGTAGTATTGTTACTACCACATGTCAATAGATTTATGTTAATACTGTTACAATTATTTAATAGAATTAAATTAAGGGAACAACGGTTTTGTTTTTGACTTACTACATTGAACTAAGGCCAAAATCTTCACTAGGTTTGATTTATATATCAGACAATGTAAGGTTCCCTTACATTTAGACACTATGCAAAAGAGCTGTACATTTAACATATGTTTTAACATATCTTATGAACAACTAGTGTCTTCCTTCTGTTTTAACCTTCAAAATATATGTATGTATATACGTATGTATTGGTTGGCCACACAGCAATGTGCATCTGCAGATGACAGTATCTGAAAAACAGACACTAGTTTAATATTGGATGCAGGCCTCAGGTAGTAGTCCACATTCTCGTATCAATAAGGTAGCTCCTGCTCCCAAAGCCAGTACATCGGTGAAGTGAACATTGGGCAATGTGCTTTGTTTGACCCGGTCTCTTTGATAACAGCCCCTACGTTGTTGGCATCACTTAAAGAAAGCATCTATAAAACTATAATAAAACGCTAAAAGGGCTCTCATACAGCTGATACGATCAGAGGCATCACATGTAATATCAGATGCCCATGTTTTGTACAGGTGAGGAGAATATTGCTCTTTTGAATATGAGCACGGTGAAGAAGTACAGGTCTAATCATTTTTGAACATGTTCTGATCAATAATGGTTCTGATATCTGTAACTTATATTGTGCAGTGTTGTGCATTTCCTTTTGGCTTGCAAAGTGAACCGGCTCTTACCAATGGATGACTTCTTTTCAGCAGTAAAATTAGCTGCTGAATAGCACTTACATTCTATATATTAACCCTTCAACAGCAAGCATTGAGGACAGAATGAATACATTTGATTTTGTTTTCAAACTTATCTACCAAAATTGCTCCTTACTGAAGCAATGGCTGACCACAGAATGAAAATATTAATAATTGGGATAGGTCTGAATGTTGTGTCAGGTGTCACAGTGATAGTCTTCATTACCATTATAGTTACTGTTATTGTACTGTACTATGTAGTGAGTACAGAGCACGGGACAGAAGTATAAATTTCCTCTTGTAAATGTAACTTCTCAACAAAGCCTACACAGTTTGTCTGTCTCTGCACCTCTGAGTATTGTCATTCTGTTTCAAACATGCTGCTGCTTTAAAAGAAGGGAAAGTACGTACAGGATTTTGTTTCATATTGCGTGGCTTCTTGCCGAACAGTGAAAGATAGCGGAGATAGTAGACAATGGGAGCATTTGACATTTGCTTGATATGATTATGAAAGGTCTGTGAGCTAATAAAATTTACAATGAGCTTTTAACTGAAATTCCATTGTTTCTTGAAAAGCAAAAACAATATATATGTGGTTATATGGTTAATGCTGAAATGATACAAAACATTGGCATTGACATTGGCATTTTGATAAAAACATTTGTGGTTTACAAAGTTAGGGGCAGCTTGCCCCCTCAATGCACCCCCCCCAGTGAAGTTACGCACCACAGGACAGTTATGTTGTCTCACGGTCTAGCGGCCTTGTTTCGGTGCTAAAAGGCTGGTCTTCAGCCTTAACATGTTCAAGTTCACTGCCTCCGCGATCAATACATGGCATATTGTGTTCAGTGAGTGTCTCTTTAGTGCCCATTTCTGTTATTAACACTCACACTGTACTGTTTCCTTTTGGGCAGAAAGTCATGGGCACCGTCCCCACCTTACTCTGTGTCGAAGCTCTCTCCCTCCCTTAACCCCGCCTATCACTGACTACCCTGTGTCCAAGCCCCTCCTCTCCCTTCCTCAACCCCGCCTATCACTGACTACTCTGTATCCAAGCCCCTCCTCTCCCTCCCTCAACCCCGCCTATCACTGACTACCCTTTGTCCAACCCCCAGCTCTCCCTCCCTCAACCCCGCCTATCACTGCCTACCCTGTGTCCAAGCTCCTCCTCTCGCTCCCTTAACCCCGCCCATCTCTGACTACCCCAGGTCACATTTTTGTAAACTTGTAAGATTGTAAGATTTCTGTAGCAGAATATTTTTGGAGACTTACGCTTTAATTCTAAGCTCTATTTTTGTACACTGAATTGCCATTTGATTTTGATGGGGTCTGTTTTGTTGGTGTTTTCATGCTTTGTTCATTTTGAATGAAAAGTGATGCATGTTAATAACTTGAAATGTAAATAAAACTGCCAAATTTTGGAAATGCAAAGCATCTATTTTTCTATATACACATAAGTATACTATAGTACAGTTTAGTACTGTATAGCTAATTGCATTTTGCCCAACTAGCTGTACTGAAGAAATGTAATATGTTACAGAATAAAAGCACAAGTTGTAATTTATACAATGGAATCCAGTTTTAAACGGAAAATTATAGTAGAAATGAATTTGTGCTGAATATCAATGTATTGTGATTATTCCTTGATTTGTGGTTATCATTGCTTCACGTCTTACTGTAGCTTATCCAAAGAGACTGGCAGTCTCCACACTACCGCTACACATGACGTTTTTCATGGGATGAAAGGAGACCAGACTGAACTGCAAAGGGCTTTTAAAGTGTTCCTGCAGCTGGGGCACATGCTGTCAGGGCCTCAGGTGTCGTTCTTGTTTCTCATCGAGAGCAGAATATTGGTTCCTGTCTTATATTCAAGAGTTGTAAATGCAGTACACTGCAAAATCCAGCTATGACCAGCTTGAAATACCAGCTCCCAGCAGTTTAAAAACATAGCTTGAGCTGGTCAAACCATGTTGGGTATGGAGCTGGTCTAACCGTTCAACCAGCTACCAGCCATTTCGAAACCTAGCTTGAGCTGTTTTTTTTCAGCAGGGTAGTTAGTTATAGAAGGCTAACTTTTCTTCACTATAGTAGTTTAACAATTACACATTTGAGCTGAGTTTTAAAAAGGAATGTGTGTCCCCCAACACGCAGCGGCAGAAGTTTCAAATGTCTTTTTATTTAAGGGCCACATACAGTTCTGTAAGTTCTAAGAAGTGCGGTCTCAGGACAGGAACAGCCTGGACCACTGGATGAGGTTAGGGTGGTGAGTGGTAGGTCATGAGGTGGGGTTATGGATATGACACACGAGACACAGGGGGAACGTTCTTCAAGAGACCAAGCCACAGGGCACAGGGCATCAGATGCAGCAGCGGAGACATGTGAGAGAGCTTCACTTACTGGGAGCACAGTGGTCACTGAGGACAGTTTGACTGGGCTGATACTCACAACTAATGCATTAGCATGCAGTTCACACCACCTATAGTTTGCAGGTAGAATCAGTTAGACAAATTGGCCAGATTCAATCAACACATTTGTCTTAAAATCAAATACACTATCAAAATGTTAGTTTCTTTTCACATGCACAATTTGTCAAGTTGGGTTTTGTAAACTCTGAATGCGGCCAGAGAACTGGACTCTGTTCTGTGGTTCTGGCAGATCAGGGCCTGTGGAGTAATGAGTGCTGTGCAGTGGTGGAAAGAGGAAATGTGGAAGGCAGGGCATCAGACTCACTTCCAACATGCGGTGAGGCCCAAGGAAACCCCCTGTGACAGCCATGGGGATAACACAGGGAAGGGGAGGTCCGTGATCAGTATTTACACAACAAAGCCACAAGTCAGCATTCAAACACGAGACAGAAAGCAATCAAACCCGAGGCAAAAAGGTTTTTTCGAAGATTTTTGGAAGCACGTGTGTATGCACAACCCCTTATCACATGCAGACTATTGATGTTTTTAGGACTTCTCTCCTGTAATCACACGCACTGACACGCATACATTTTGTTTTCCTGTGTTTAATATAACTATCACTTCTACCATTGTCTGCACTTCAACCTCATTGTCATTGTGTCCTTTCAAACTCAAAGTGCTAGAGTACAGAACCAAAATAACAAAAAATGTATCGCTGTCCAATTAATTATGGTTCTCATGATATATACAGTAATAATAAGAATATTTGTGGCTATCCAGGGATTTCTTTGACTGATTGAACTCGTGTGTCATTTCTGGTGCTTTCCAAAGTCACACCATGGTTGTTTTCAGAGGGGCCGGGCCAGGAAACACAGTTATGAGGGGCACTTTACAGACTCGTACATCCTGTGTACACTGTAAATGATCACCTCAAACCAGACAGGGGCGGGTCTTTCCCAGACAGGGATTTCAGGGAGCTTCCAAATCTCATGGTTTGAATGATATTTGGGGAAATAAGTGTTTTGGGAAATTATTTTTTTAGCTGAAAGTCCATATTTAAAGGAGAAGCCATCACCCTGTACTGTTAGGGTAATTACACTGCAACCGTTTATACCACAGATCTTACCGAATCTACAGTATCACTGGGGTTAGGAATTGCATTTTCAATTTCACGGTTTTCAATTTTTTTTATAAAATCTAAAGGCCACATTTGAACTGAAATGTAATTTCCTGAGGCAGAACTGAATTAAAATCATTTTTATATGTCATTTTGTAAAAACAAAAACCAAAAAAAAACATCTGTTTATATTGTTAATAAACACATATCTATTTTACTGCTACATAAGATGCATTTTAAACACCGACATTAAATGTAAACACAAACATAAACAACCTTGTGATTAAAAAAGAAATAAAATAAAATAATTCAAATTGTGTTTCAGTTGGATTACATCATGCTCAAGCCCTTGGCTAATCACGTCAGTTCCACTACTCCCTCATTGCAAAAAGTATGGAGGCCTACAGGAGACAAGAGAGACCAAAGCCCATCACAAAATGAAAATGGCCTTCTTCCAAAGGCACTAACTCATACTGTACTGCACCCTTAGATTCACACATTTGAATTAAAAAACATACTTGCTTTAAATTGACCATCATATGACACTGGACCTGTACCTGGAATACAAGAAATAAGCTCACTAACATGGTGTTTTAGGATCTACTGTACAACCAGAGCAAACAATGCAAACAATGGTGTGATTACTTATTGTCAAAAAGTGTAAAAAATATTTAAGCCAAGTCTAACCCACCTTAGTCATAGAATATGACTGTATATTCATAGACACTGTCGCCACCATGTGGCTACACTATGAAATTTTATCAATGAATGGCGTTAACTTGATCAATTTTAGTAGGATGTTCAAATGCAAAAATTGTAGTTGATGCATCTGAATGTGAGTTTTAGCTGATGTAAGGCCAAGTAGGTCACACAGTACATCTTGCTTAACAATCTTTATTGTATCATTTACCACAGAGGAGTCAGAAAGAATTGAGCTTGCATTCAGCATAGTTTATGATAAAATAAAAACAGGGACATCTAAAATGCTTCCACAAAGGTTTATTTCATTGTACAGATGATCTCACACCTTTCAACTGGACCTCAGCAGAAAACCATCCTTACAGTACCATGCAAGCCTGGATATTCTGTCAGCTAACTTTTTTTATTCTCACTCTCTAACGCCATTTTTACTCGCTACAGACTTTTTACACAAAACGTCTCCATTCATATAAAATCCTGATTTGTGAGCAGTTCTCTGATGTTTGTTTATTCTGAATCAGTGACATTTAACAGAAAGAGACTGTCTGAGCTGCTGTATTTCCTCATTCAACTATTAGTCATGTCTGACCTTCAACCAAAATCTTTTCTACTCTCCGTACATTGGAACCTCACAACTTGTACAGTGCTTTTTACAGAGACATTGTGACAAAGGCATTTTACAGAGGAAACAGAAAGGAAAATTGAGCAAAAAACAGGCCTGAACCCCCATAAAGCAAGCAAGTTGCAAGCAACAGTGATAAATCTTATTTGAGTGCTAATATTAAATGGAAAGCAACATGTTGAAGTTGAATTTAGACCGTTCTTGAGGTTTTAGGTGTGTGAATTCACATCGAGATGAGTTACTCAAATAGCAGTTTACATTCTTGGTGGTAGTATTTTTCAGGGCTTTTGAGTGGAACTGTGTCAAGCAAGCTTGGTTAATCCAATGCATTGGCATTTTATGCAGAGACCTCTGGTCTCTCGTCTGCTGGTTGGCATGGTTGCAAGCAAAACAATGTGCTCAGACCAATAACCTGGACTGCCTAACCTGTGTTCCACAAACAAACAAAAATAACAGGTCAGAGAGGCACAAACAAAAACGTGTCCTCTTCTTTTCCAGCTTTATTGACAGTTAAATAACTGACACCGCTGATGGAGCAAGGTCCAATGGTGACGCTGTGTCCGCCACCAATTCTCTGCACCGCTTCATTTTACAACAGCCAAATCAGCGCAGTGACATACCATTTTAAACTGAATTTCCAGTCGGACAGAAACAAGTTCACACATTTAAACAGATACCGCAGTCAGTCATCTGATGTGAGGCTTTTTAATAACTTATACAGATAATATATAAGTGGAAGAAGCATCATTTGAAATTATGATCTAAAAATCATGCTGTTCAAGATTTTGACTCCAGATTACAGTAGATTACAGTTACAGGACAATGTTTTGCTTGAATGGTTTTCATTGTCAGAAGAAGCAATTGACACATTGTCTGAGAGGGATGGAGCCTTCATCAAAATGGATGAAGCACACTCCAGATCTCCAGATCCACCACAGTCATATATCCCCATGTACACTCTCTTTACCTCACTGTGATTACAAGCAGTACACCAAGACATCTCTGTAAAGTATGGGTGAAGCTCCTTCAAGAACATATATTCTCATGAGAGGTGGTGTTATTACTTATTGAGTAATACTTTAGCACTATGCACACAACTTCAAAGTGACAATAAAAGTACCCGGCGCAATATATATTTTCACTCTAACAGCAAGCGAGTGTATTGATCTATCCAGACAGAGGCACATGTAAAACTAACCGGATTAAACTATGGTCTGGGCCTTCTGATTTGGTCACAGGTCACCACTGCAATAGGTCAAATACACCTTCAGGAAAGAAGCATATTGCACTGGATGAACTACAGAGCAAGCCAACGATTGAGAGATTACGCAAAAACAATAAAATTATGTCAAAGAGGCGTCATGCATTTTTAGTGACATTCTTTCCTTTGTCTTTCTTATAAACTTGGTCGAAAAAACCCTTAATCTTGCGAACTATAAACTGAAACAAAGAACTTTTCTGTACACATACAAGTGTGCAAAAACATATTAGCTCTTATTTCATGTGTGAAAGTAGAACGACCTAGTTTTGAAAATGCTTCTTTTTTCTGCAAAGCAGACAAAACAGACGTTTCACATTTGCTCTTCGCCCCCACTCGTGTGGGGTGCTTTATTGCGGGACCTGATGTCAGTCTGGTACAGTAATGATTCACTTTCCCATGCAGAATGGAAATTATTTAATCTAAAAATCTGTGAATCAGTAGTCATTTAAGATCAAGACGCTGGCTGAAACCTTTCATGGAACACCAAAATGTTCTTTGGCCCTGTATTCTGTCTGAGGTGTTCACAAATAAAATCCTTCACAGATTACATTGTTTAAATACAAGCTTGGCCAAACTTCAGCAAAGGATTCCTCTTTCAGCAACCCATATACACATTGCATTATAATTGTAATGACTAATTCTTACAAACAATTGCAGTATAAGTAAAAAATTATTTCAAATTATTTCTAGCTCAGTTTCCCTGAAGCAAGGAGGCCATGATGTTCCCCTTAACTTTGAATTACAATAGGATAAGGGAATGACCTCTGCTATTCACACCAGCAAGACTATATTTCCCAGGTCAGGCAGGAGATATGATCTATTTGACAGCCGCCATGGCCAGCCCCTTCTCCCCTACAAGTGGAGGGAAGCTCTTCATCATGTGACTTCACAAAAGGAGGTGATAATCACTTGGCAGAAGCATTGAAACAAGGGAGCCAGATAGAACAAACCAAACACTGCTCAGTTTAATCAATACATAATGGAGTCCACAAGCGCACATCTGCATAAGTACGAGTAAAAGTTGTTCTAAAGTGCCTCATATAGAAACAAAACACTGAAGAAACAGAAAAAACATCTTCATTGTTTTCCATTAAGTGCAACAAGCAAAAAAAAAAAAAAACATTTCAAAACCAGCAAGCGATTTAGCTCTAAACAGATTTTGAAGTACAGTACAGCTAAAGAGCAATACGATGACACGTCTTACCAACATAGAAACATGCCAACAATATAGACATCTCTTATAGAAATAAATATTTCAAATAATCCTCATACTCTGCTGTTAAATAACTTGTATCTTTTCATGATTTTGTTTCATTCTATATTTGACATATTTAAAATACACATGACCGCAAAGTTAACACTACGATTTTAAAATATGCTCCACTCTAGTCTTAGGAATGCACTGGCAAAATCTGGAATAGAAGTAACCCCAGGGCCAATATCTGTCTTTTTTAAACGATAACACCGAAGAGTTGTTTTTTTTAAATCTTAGAAATAAGCATATGTACAGCTGTTTTTGTCTTAAAAGACAGATTGTCTCAAAACCTCAGACGCTGATGCAAGGTCATACTGAATAATTACATTAACAGGCCCTGTGTCTGACTGGCAAAGAGTACACCTTTTATTTCTACTCTTTTCCGATAGTCAGAGCCATATCTCATTATGTTCCAGTATCACAGGTGCAAGAAACTCCAAATCCCACAATGCACTCTGTGAACTACACAGTGATGTGTTCACCAAACCTTTCTGCTGATATTGAAGTGTGTTGGGGCGCATGGTATGGGAATTCTGGGGCTGATATCAGTAATCAATCACTGCCATACAGTCTGATGATGATGCAGATGCCTCCATGTCTTCTATCATAGCACAAATCCAAACTGCATGGAAGCAGTAGAAACATGATGAGCACACAGGTCAACTAAAGGACAAATGTAACAAACTTCATTGATATACCAAATATTCCAACTTTTGCTTTATTTAGCAGAGAAGGCTAGAAATATACCAAATCTCTGTATAGCTTTGTTTGTGAGTTTGGCTAGTAAAAAATGATGCATTAAAAAATAAATGATAAATAATGATGATTATCATTATGCTAATTTTCCAGCATGACAGTTGCACTTAATGTGTCAAAAACATTGCCTCACTGGGACATAACAGCCAATTATGTCGGGCTGTTGGGTGATGCCAATATGAACCTGATATTATCGCGCCTCCCTATAAGAACATATTATCATAGCCTGTACATCGTCTTAGCAAGGACCACAAGGTTGTCCACACAAACTGTGAGTGTGATGCCCACAATGTGTGAACAGTCATATCTCTTTTTTATTGTCAGCTTGTTTGCATCACTACCAGGAAGAGTTCTAGATCTGAACTGTCATCTGAAGCGCCCTCTGGTGGCTCTTATACACAGTACATCAGTGATCATCAAATCACAATCCTCGAGGGCCAAGAACTGCTGGTTTTCCACCCTTCCTTTACCTGGTCAGGTGAAGACAGTCTGGCCATTCAGTACCTCTAATCGTTTAGTTAATTACCCAGGAGAAAAGAAAGCCGAGGTTGGATTTGGATTCGAGGGCCAAGTTTGATGATCCCTGCAGTACATTAAGCACTTTAAGTGGATATGACAATGAAGGCTGATGTGTGTTTATACATGAGTTTGAAAATCTGCTCAAAAGGAGCACTGACGTTCGACTAATCTACAGATACAGTACTGAGAACTGATATGTAGAAGAACAGCAAGGCCAGCATGTACGATGTGTGGCTTATTTCACCAGTTTCTGAACAGAGTCACAAAATGGCTGACACCCCCGAACAAAAAGTAATACGATCAGAACCAAAAGATAGTTTGACATAGTTTTCCACAGTTCCCCATCTGAGCCTATGGCAGATATGGCACAGCGTCTGATCTTTGCTGTATGTAGTGAACCTGAGGAATACAGGAATGCCCACTGTAGGACCCAATCAGATTGCTTTCATGTTCAAACATAAAAGTCTCAATCATTCAGAGCTGTTTAATGGTCTGGAAGAAGAGGGTATATGGCTCTATACAGGGAAAGTGCAGCATTTGCTATTACATCACACAAGCACTCTGACCTGTATAATATTTTTGTATACTCTGTATACCCCTGGGCTAAATATACTGCAGATTAAAACAACATGTTTTTTTGCCTCAAAAGGTTTTCATTTATATTGTATTTTAATGTTTTTCTAGAAGATCAGGAAGAACAAGTAAACTAGAATCTAGATAGGTTTAGTTAGTTGCATGTGTTAATTAGGTGCACTCGTATTTCAAGAGGCCCATTCATTTGCACAAACTCAGTTTAAACTTCAAAATAAAATGTATAGTGAGACAAACGGCACGAAAAACAAATAACAGAAGTTGAACAGAGAAAAAAAGAAACCTCTAATGGCACATAATGTCGAGTAAGGCATTAATAAAAGTCTATGTGCTGCCCCTTTCATAATAAGATATTAAGAGCAGATGTATAGTAGTTAGTAAGAAATGAGGAGTAATGTAGTAATTAAACTTGATGGGCCCTGTTGAGCCAGAAAGAGAGTAACAGGTGATGTTTTGCCATTGGATTCCTGTATGAAGTTATTAGAGAATGGTGTGTGAGTGTGAGTGAGTGTGTGTTGGGGAAGGGGGGGGGGGGGGGGTCTGTAGAAACCTGCCTCCTATACGAAAATGGTGTTTGGATAGGCAGGAGATTCACATATTTATGAAGAAAAATAGCAGTCAGAGCTCCTATGTGAGTGACTGCCTGTGTGAGTGTGAATTAGTGAGCTGAGTCTCCTATGTGGGTGACTGCCTGTGTGAGTGTGAATTAGTGAGCTGAGTCTCCTATGTGGGTGACTGCCTGTGTGAGTGTGAATTAGTGAGCTGAGTCTCCTATGTGAGTGACTGCCTGTGTGAGTGTGAATTAGTGAGCTGAGTCTCCTATGTGGGTGACTGCCTGTGTGAGTGAATTAGTGAGCTGAGTCTCCTATGTGAGTGACTGCCTGTGTGAGCGTGAATTAGTGAGCTGAGTCTCCTATGTGAGTGACTGCCTGTGTGAGTGTGAATTAGTGAGCTGAGTCTCCTATGTGAGTGACTGCCTGTGTGAGTGTGAATTAGTGAGCTGAGTCTCCTATGTGAGTGACTGCCTGTGTGAGCGTGAATTAGTGAGCTGAATCTGACCGTTTCCTGCCAACCCGGTCACCCAATGAGCAAACACCGGGATTTTTAAGGTCTAAAAAATCTAGGTTGATGATACTTTGACAGAAATGGACTAGGTTAAACCCAGTATAACTCGGATTTTACGCAGATATAGCCTGGCTACATCCTATTCGGCTAGAAAACGTTCACTTCTCTAGCTGGGTTTTCACTTGAATGCCAAGACAGTGTTTCACCAACTTTTCACCACAGAAATGTTCCCTATGAACTGAAATGCCCAGAGACACCACAGCTGACAGTTGGAAGTCGTTCAACGGGCCTTCATATGTTCTCCGTTTCGACACCCATTTGCAATTTGTGCTTTCCGACAATCCCCTCATTAAACCACAGTACTGTTCTCTTTGTGGACGGAGATATCCGTTACTCAGCATTTGGCTGCAGTCTGTTTGGTAAAACAGAAGCAACACAGAGCGCTCCTTACTGTGGACTGCAGACTCCAGTGAAAAAAGGCTGTTAACGTCAGGACAAGCGAACCCATATTAAAATCATCGCACTTCTGCACAGAGGGCTTTGACACGGCTGTGACAGGATTGTGAAAGACCCCGACCTCGCCCCTGCAGTTTACGGTCTGCGCTGGCTGAGCTCCACGGATAGCGCTGCGGCTTAGCGTCAGGAAAAAAAACGGATCCCAGAAAAGCTGTGAGGAATGTGCACGGCTTGCGTGAACAAAAGACCGGCTGTCTCCTTCCCTGTTTCCCGCTCATCCGTAGTCCTCGCGCCGCTGTGGATTCAGCCGGAAAAGAGAAAAGGGCTCGTTCAGATTGAGGCCGACAGGCCGGAAGGTAAGCTTGGCTCTTTTCACTACTCACCCCTCCGAGGGGGGGGGTTAGCAAACACCATCTGCCTTCACATGCAGGATCTTCGAGAAGCCTGGTCTCTTCTTTAAGGCCTGCTCAAACAACAAAAAGGTCAGTGTAATTAATCAGATCTCACGCATACTTGTGCCTTTTCGAAATGTTAAATGTCAAGTTTGTTGGGTCTGTCTTTCCCATCCTACAGGGGAACATCTGCGGACGGATAAACTCTGAAAATAGCAAGAGAGCGATATGCTAAATCTGTCTTTGAAGCGGCCTACACTTTGCAGATGCAGGAAAAGGGCCTCTATGATTAATCAGCTGTGTTCCTGAAGGAAACCCCTCCACTGAATCATCACAGCGGAGATAAATGGCTTTGCTATACACTCAGCCCCAAAATAGCTTGCTGTGGGTGTGTGAATGTTACTCAGTAATATTTCATTTCCCCTTAGACGTACCCACATTCCCCCTCATTGACACATTATTTTAGACTTTGTGGCACTTCTCCTGTTACTCAGCAGGCAGAGAATCAATAGTTCACTCAATCTTTCCAAATTTGGACTTCCTTTGCACGGAAGCTGTTGCTGAGGGGAACACTCGATGTCCTCGGACTTGCACAGGTGGGTTGTTACCTGCAGTTTTTCCAACATCTCCTCAAACAGCTTCCTGGCCTCCGGGCTGTTGGGATCCTCAAAGTAATCGGCTATTCCAATCTGGACCACGATGGACTTGAGGTTACGACACACACCTGCCGTGGAAAGAGACAAAGGCAACAGCGGTCAATGTGCAGGCAGAGTTACATGGGCCCTGTGCTCCTATGACAACAGTGACATCTGGTGGAGTTTGAGGCTACAGGATTTGGCCTTAACAGTATTAAGGGGTATAGTGTGTGATGGTAGTACTTTATCTGCAGTATTTGGGCTATCAGTAATATATATTCACAGCTGAAGAGTAGCAGGGCATTAGGGGTAATAGTGGTATATACTCACTGTTGAAGAGTAGCAGAATGTTTGGGGTAACAGTGGTATATACTCACTGTTGAAGTGTAGCAGGGCCTTTGGTGTAACAGGTGTAGATGTGAGCACCAGCATCTCCAGGCCCTTCAGCCCCTCTCTGCACACCTCTGCTGCCAGCTCCTGGTTGACTTCGCTCACATGGTCCAGCTCCAACACCTGCAAACGCATGCAGTTCCTCGCTGCCGCACACAGGGGGAGACAGAGGGACATGTTACCCATCCACCTTCCACAATACACAGTCCTTCCATTCAAAACAGTTGGAAAAAAGACATTTTCATTCAAATCAACATTTATGGCAGACATGTATTTATTTGATGTTAATTATTTCCCCAAAACAACCAGGGTATATATATCAGGGTATTCAGTACATTTGTCAGCTCAACCAATCAAATGTCACAGCAGGAATCTGACCTTATCCAGTTTTCAAATGCAAAATGAAATATTATTTATGAAATGTTGTTTATGCAAGGACGTAGGGGGTGATGGGGGATGCCCCACCAACTTTGAGAAAATATCAAATACCAGCTTTTAAACATTTAAAAAAAAATGTTTGTTGTTCCCTTCAAAGTGCTGCAGGCTTGGATCTCTTTATAAAATCCATTCTAATTTCGTCTTCACTGCTGCCACTGTTGAGCAGCTGCGGCCATCTTGATCTAAATACTTCACAGCAGGCTGTTTGGCGAAATTAGGGAACCGCCAATCAGCTCTTTTGTGTAGGAAGAGATTCAGTCTGCCCTTGGCAAACCCACAGATTCGCTGCATGATGTCCTTCTCAGTGTCTAAACTGTCATTTAAAGCTACATACAACAGAGACAAAAACTACCAATGCATCCCTTGTGCTCCCATGTCAATTCGGAAACACAAAATTCAGAAAAGTACTTTATAAGCGATGCTATGAAATGCTTGTGCAACCTTCCAGCTATGCTTGTGAGCATTACTGCTGTTAAGGCTAGCATTCGGTGCGCATGGCCATTTGCACTGTGCTCTCAGGGAACAGATGTGATCCCTCGCCGGGCAGCTGACACTCAGCCTCCTGGCCCAGTAATCCTTCACACAGTAATCCTTACACTCTGCATGAGCTCAACACCCCTGGCAGCCCATTGGCTGTGACTCACTCACCGAGCGATGTCAGACCCTGGATCCCACATCCGGGCCCGCCCACTCCCAGCGCCCGGAGGTGTGGCCAGCATCGGCCAATGGTCTGCAGGCAACGGTTACTGAAGCGGGTTGGCTGTTGGCTGAAGTAAAGAGACCGGGTCATAATGACCAAAGAGCACATCTGAGCAAGCATCCCCACTGAACATTCCAGCTTAAACCAGCCTAGGCTGAGCTGTGTTTTATAGACTTTTAGCTGGTCAGCCAGCTGTTTGACAACCAGCTTGCTTGAACAGCTTTGTCCAGCTAGAGACCAGCTTTGACTTGGCACATACCAGATACAACCAGCTAGAAGTGTCAAATACAGCTTAAACCATTTCAGCGGGAATTTTGAGCAGGGCCACCAGGTGGATCAGCAGTGAAAAAGTAAATTAACAAAATGTGACAGACCTCTCTGCCTGTAGGCAAGATGAAAAAGACCTTACATATTCACTGATTCATGGTGAAGAGAACATTAAAGCGTTATCTCCTTGTTACCATGGGTGCAGAGGGGCGACTTGCAGAGAGATGATGTCTCGACAGCCAGCCCCAAGAGCCCAGATCACTTCCTGGCCAACGGGGTCTGTGGCGCTCCTGGAACACAAGCAGTCAAAATGAATCACACATTGTTATATGTGAGCATTAATACATTAAGTTCATTTTTTCAACCTCACAAAACAAACACAAAAACCTGTGTGTTTGTGTGTGAGCGTGTTTTTGTGTATGAGTGTGTTTGTGTGCGAGTGTGCTAGCGTGTATGTGTATGAGTGTGTTTGTGTGTGAGTGTGCTAGCATGTCTGTGTGTGTGTGCATGTCTTGCTAGCATGTCTGTGTGTGTGCATGTGTGTGGTCTCACCGGTATGTGACTGCCTGCAGGGTGCGGCAGTAGCAGCTAGCCAGCCACAGCGAGCGGTCAGTCAGGATGTTGGGACAGTGAGACACCTTCAGAATGAGAAGATTGCCATCTGTGGCCTTTAAAATGGCCTCTAAGCCCTCCTCTAGACAGCCACTGGGATGAGGAAAGAAAGACATTTTTTTACCATAATTATTTCACCACATTGCAATGTAAAGTAATCCCAAGTAAAAATCCAAAAACTATATGGGCTGACTGGCCCTTGTACTGAGTTGGGTTGGGTTTGCTGTGGGTTTGCTGTATTAGGGTGATAAGATCGGGACATAATGGGGCTTCATGAAAGTAAAAATGGGAAAGAGCATCCACTAACCTGACCTGAGCATTGTTTGGTTGCGCAGAACCAAGTCCTTATATTAGCATTGATTGACAGCAAATTGTACCTTCACCCCCCCATTACCAGGTTCACAAAACCTTTTCCCATTACTATGCTAATGCTAATGCTAGCGTGGGGAAGGGAAGTGGCTCACCGAGTGCTCTTCAGGTACTCATCCTTTGACTCCTTCTTCCCCCTCTGTCTGGGTTTGAGGTTCTGTAGGATGAGGGAGTGTGTCTGCGTGCACCACTGAGACAGCGTGATTAAGAACTGCAACACACACAAACACATACACACACACACACACACGCACAAGTTACTGATAGTCAGCCCACGCAGGAAAAAGCATCAAAATATGTCGCCTTTAACCATTTTATGACTTCTAAAACCTGCTTTGCTGTTGACGTTCTGTAGGATAAGAGAGTGCACCTGGGTGCACCACTGCGACAGTGTGAACAGCAACACACACACACATACACACACACACGTACAAGTTACAGACAATCAGCCCACGCAGGAAAAAGCATCAAAATATGTCGCCTTAAGCCTGTTTCATGACCTGCTTTAGTGTGTCTGTCGAGTCCGCTCACACGCACAACACAAAGGAAAATTCTCAAAAACGTCAAGGATCCCAACCCTGTATTTTCCTGTAAGTGCCATTTTAACGCAGATTATTCAGAGGTTTTCTCTCGGTGGTTTTAAAATGGCTGCAGAGGGAGCGAGACGGAGGCGGTTCTCACTGAGGTTTTAAAATGGCCGCAGAGGGTGTGAGACGGAGGCGGTTCTCTCTGAGGTTTTAAAATGGCCGACTGTGACAGAGGGTGCGAGACGGAGGCGGTTGTCACTGAGGTTTTAAAATGGCTGTAGAGGGAGCGAGACGGAGGCGGTTCTCTCTGAGGTTTTAAAATGGCCGACTGTGACAGAGGGAGCGAGACGGAGGCGGTTGTCACTGAGGTTTTAAAATGGCTGCAGAGGGAGCGAGACGGAGGCGGTTCTCTCTGAGGTTTTAAAATGGCCGCAGAGGGTGTGAGACGGAGGCGGTTCTCTCTGAGGTTTTAAAATGGCCGCAGAGGGTGTGAGACGGAGGCGGTTCTCTCTGAGGTTTTAAAATGGCCGACTGTGACAGAGGGTGCGAGACGGAGGCGGTTCTCACTGAGGTTTTAAAATGGCCGCAGAGGGTGTGAGACGGAGGCGGTTCTCTCTGAGGTTTTAAAACGGCCGACTGTGACAGAGGGAGCGAGACGGAGGCGGTTGTCACTGAGGTTTTAAAATGGCTGCAGAGGGAGCGAGACGGAGGCGGTTCTCTCTGAGGTTTTAAAATGGCCGACTGTGACAGAGGGAGCGAGACGGAGGCGGTTGTCACTGAGGTTTTAAAATGGCTGCAGAGGGAGCGAGATGGAGGCGGTTCTCTCTGAGGTTTTAAAATGGCCGACTGTGACAGAGGGAGCGAGACGGAGGCGGTTCTCTCTGAGGTTTTAAAATGGCCGCAGAGGGTGTGAGACGGAGGCGGTTCTCTCTGAGGTTTTAAAATGGCCGCAGAGGGTGTGAGACGGAGGCGGTTCTCTCTGAGGTTTTAAAACGGCCGACTGTGACAGAGGGAGCGAGACGGAGGCGGTTGTCACTGAGGTTTTAAAATGGCCGCAGAGGGTGTGAGACGGAGGCGGTTCTCTCTGAGGTTTTAAAACGGCCGACTGTGACAGAGGGAGCGAGACGGAGGCGGTTGTCACTGAGGTTTTAAAATGGCCGCAGAGGGTGTGAGACAGAGGCGGTTCTCTCGGAGGTTTTAAAACAGCCGCAGAGGGAGGTGCACACACACAGACCTTGGAGGAGACGCGGCCGTTCTCCAGCAGCACGCGGGTCCACACGGCCGGGTGGCGGGCCACAAACTTCCAGTCGCGGCAGACCTCAGCCACGCGGAGCAGCATCCGCGCGTCCAGGTAGGTGAAGATGCAGAAGAGGGTGGCACGCATCTTCAGCACGTCCGGGCTGATCACCTCGTTCGAGCGAGACGGGCTGCCCTCCTTGTGCCTGCAGGGCTTGTAGGGCCCCTCTGAGCGCCCTGTAGAGAGGGGCACAGCAGACATTTAGAACAGCTGGGTATGAATCCGCATACTCAGCTAGCATCACACATATAACACAGCTCATAGATAGGCAGGAAAATACACACTCATATAGACAGACATTTACAGTGCAGTCCATATGTATTTGGACGGTGACACGATTTTTGTTGCATTGGCTCTGCACTGCATTTGAAGTGAATATGCGTTTAAAGTGCAGACAGTCAAGTAGGCATGGGGCAGCCTTTATTATACTCAGTTCCCCAATTTTAGGGGGACTGTCCAAATATACATTGGACATACTGTAATCAATGTGACTTGCGTATATTACAGATTACTCTACTGCTAATGGCAACAACAGTCGTTTTTCCATGATTATGCAACACTGACCTTGGTATAAGAATACGGTTTTAAAACAGCCACAGAAACAGTCTTTACTGTACGTACTTAAAGTACATAAGAACTACATAAGCTTTCTTTATGAAAGTGGATAATGTATTTGTTAAAATTATTAACAAATTATTAGCTACCCTGCTCCTCTGTACCTGCAGATTCAATTTGTGAATTGTCCACACTGAGGCGCCATAGACATGTTAAAAGTACAGTGTTATGTAAGGAAATGGAAAGCTGAGCAAAAGATGCCAGTGGGTCCTTTGCTCTCCTGTCACCGATGAGCAATTAGCACTGCCTGTTCTGAAATGGCAAACCAGTGCCAGAGAAACTGACTGAACAGGAAAAAACACATCCTTGCCTCACAATATTGTGAGACAATCTCCAGCCCAGTTTTTTTCATAATGATGAAGACAAAATATCACCAGGAGTAAATGACTTGCATTACAGTAGACGGTAGGACATATCTGCATACGATAGGTAGGGGCTGTGTATGAGCAGAGAGTTGTGAAGGACTAGGCTGAATATCGTGTGTTTGATCAGCGGTATGAAGGTTATCCAACAGAGAAGAGGTGTTGGTCCTCAAAAACGTGCTCGAAATTACAACTACGAATGATCGGAGGCAACCAGAATATCCCTGAATACAAAACAGAGGATAAAGCCATGTGCATCCTAGGAGATAACCTTCTTGCACAATTTTACGAATTGAGCTCCATGCACTAGGCCAAAGACAGACACACTGACAGGGCCCAAAATTGATTCATAATTACACATAAAAAAATAGACTTGACCAGTGATTTATGTACGCTCAGTCATGCCTGGTACTGCTTAATCTAATCTTTTAAATGGACCTGTTAATATGCCCCTGTGATAAGAAGTCAATTCTGCATTAACATTAATTACAGGGATGTACAGTATAGTGCCCTGCACACATCTCAGGTGCTCCACAGGACACTAATCTCTGTGATTAAGGAATGATCTGTATACATCGAAGGAGACGCACGCTGTGCGTTTAACATGATGAAGACTCGCTGTGTTTTACACCTGCTGCCGACACAGCCAGAGGTCATGAATCTTGCATAGTACTGTACTGTGCAGTGTGTCTGTGTGTATGAGCATGTTTAAGGCTCTTAGGGTTTCTTCTTGAGCCTGGCTCTTACACAGCAGTAGAGCCTGTGAACGCTGACGCAGAAAGCTAGTGCACGCTAATAACAAAGGCAGGACAAGGTAAAGTTTCCTGTGCCTGCAATATATGAATTAAATTCATCCTAGCTGGAGGGAAGAGGTGAACTGTGTGAAAATAATGCACCTGGAAATTAAATTAAAGCAGGTGTAAGGAATTAGAGATTTGCCCAAGGTAGGATTTTTACCCAGGCTGCTCATTCTCCCAAGGTCTGCAAAGACGACCATGTTAGCAGTCAGCTAAAGCCCCTAGCGTCGGTCAAAGTTGTTCTTTTGAATTTGAGGCTTGCGTCAATCACTGTTCTGAAATATCCAGTGCGCTCAGAACAGCATACCTTTGGGTCAAGAAACTGGCAAGATCCAGATTTACTTCAGACAGGACAAACACCGATTGATCCCTGAGCTTCCAAAAACTCTAAAGAGTTGTAAGACTAGAATCCAACAAAAAAGTGAAATTTGCAGTCAAACAAAACAGACTAATTTCACACATGGCTTACTCCTCCATTCCAGTGGGTTGCTAGGCTGTTAAAATGAGAAACAGTAAGAACAAAATCATAAACAGGCAGTTTGATTTCCCTCTTGTGCAATACCAGTCTCAAAGTTGCAGAGTTCCACGTGCATAATAGATGATATTGCCGACAGTAATCTTTTTTTAAAAGACCCATGACACATAATATTATGGATGAAAATGAAAGATCATATTCAAGGGGTTCTTTGGGATGACAAAGAGCAGGAGTATGGTGTCAGAAACCCTGGTCCTGGAGAACCGCAAGGTGTGCTGGATTTGTTGTTACTCAGCACTTACATAATTGATCAATGAAAGCACTTGATCAAACAGTTAGCGCACCTCACCTTGTTTCCTCGGTCTGAATCGGTCGCTGATTTTAAGGTGAAAAAATTGCGGCTCTCCAGGACCAGGGTTTCCGACCCCTCCATCCATCCATCCATTATCTGAACCCGCTTATCCTGATCAGGGTCGCAGGGGGGCTGGAGCCTATCCCAGCATACATTGGGCGAAAGGCAGGAATACACCCTGGACAGGTCGCCAGTCCATCGCAGGGTTTCCGACCCCTGCCCTCTGCAAATTAGGAGCGGTTGCCATGGGCGACGGGAGGTACCTGAACCCGAGCGAAGCCCCGCCCTGCAGGAGGGCGAGTGCTGGCTGTCAGAGGAGGCCCTGCGCTCCTGGTCCCACACGTCCACCTCCGACCCGGTGGTGCGGGAGCCCACGTCGGACACGTCGCCCTCCTCCCCCTCGGTGCTGTTCCGGTGGGGCCGACGCTGGCGGTTCTGCAGGGCCTGCTTCCGGAGGCCCCAGCTGCGCGTGATGGCGGCCCGCTCGTAGCCGCACTCGCCCAGCTGGCACTGCACGTGGTAGTACTGCGCCTCGGCGCACTCCTCCAGGGGCAGCATGTCCGCCCCGTCGCTGTCGTACGCCCCCGAGCACTGAGACGCCGACTTCAACCGGCTGCACAACCTGTGTGGAGGAGGGAGAGAGAGAGAGAGAGAGAGAGAGAGAGAGAGGGAGGGAGGGAGAGAGAGAGAGGGAGGGAGGGAGAGAGAGAGAGAGAGAGAGAGAGAGGGAGGGAGAGAGAGAAAGACAGAGAGGGAGGGAGGGAGAGAGAGAGGGAGAGAGGGAGAGAGAGAGAGAGGGACAGAGAGAGAGGGAGGGAGATAGAGAGAGAGAGGGAGAGATAGAGAGAGAGAGAGACAGAGAGGGAGGGAGGGAGGGAGAGAGAGAGAGAGGGAGAGAGAGAGGGAGAGAGAGAGAGAGGGAGGGAGGGAGGGAGAGAGAGAGAGAGGGAGGGAGGGAGAGAGAGAGGGAGAGAGAGAGAGATTGAGAGGGCACACTCAGACACTCATTACAGGCCTGTCTTTTGGTAATTCAAAAGCATTTCTATAATTGCTAAATAGTCTTTATTCTTTAGTTCAATTCCTGGAGAAGCAGAATTAAAGCTGAATCCATAACCAGCAGGTGTAGCACTCCAACCGTTCGCCACATGCATACTCGTAGGCTTACATGAGAAGTGTTACGTGCACTTTTCAGAAAGCTTGGCACTCATGTGTCTTATGAGGGAAATGAAAATAAACTCTGTGGAATTTAACATACAGTTTTTTTGATGTTGCTGCTAACATTATCCAAAGCCTACAGAGAATTTGGCTCACATACTTCAATTCCATACATTTGCAGAACTGTCACTCAAAGACATAACGCGCTGAAACACTTTAATTGCATAAACCGTGGAAGGATTTTTTTTTACCTACAAAACATATTCAATATGTCAAATTGTCATATTTAAAGCCTGGCTCAACACTTTTTGTCAAGCTGACACTTCCCAGCAGAGACAGGTCTTAGACCTGAGGGATTGTGGGTAGAACGAGCACCACGGCGCTGAGTGTGAACACATTCATCAGTCTATACGAGAGGAAGCCACTCAGGCAAATTGCATTCCAGAACCTTCCAGCAACCTCAGGGGACCTAATTGTTTCAGGACCCGTCTGATGTCTGAAAACAGGCTTCACTTGGTTAGGCCTTAAGCGTGGCCGCCGAGAGCTGATGAAGCGAGCATTGGTCGGAATACATGATTTCCGTACGTGAACTACCTCTACAAAATGGAGGCAGAACTGCGTGGAAGCATGTACCACTACACCCCAGTGGTTTACCTGAGAATTCATCTGGTCTTGGAGTGATACTGCACTTCAAGTAAAGGATCTGGTCATAGCAATAGAACATGATGCACTCTTAATAGCCCTCTTGATAGTGGAAATTTGATACAGTAATAAGCACAGCTGCAGAGTAAGAACTCTTGTAGTTCTCAGTCGACATAATGGGCATAATCACGCCGGGGTGGATCAATACGGAGGAAATTTATGTGTAAGAGAGGGTTGTTCTGAACAAACATCATAACCTAACAAGCTTGCTTTTGGGAGGAATCTGTCAAATTGGAGCTTAAATGCAATCAAAATGTGGTTTTGGGATTATTCATAATGACTATAAGGTACACTGCAAAATACCAAATATTAGTCAATCTTAGTAAGTATTTTAGTGTTATCTTCAGACAAAGTCTTATTTCTGTTACTGTTTTGCTAAATAGGACTATGGTATTGCCAATGAGGTGAGACAGTTTGACTCATTTCCAGACTTGTCAGTGGGGTAAAAAAATTGCACTCTTTTAGCAAACAGTAACCTAAAACAAGCGAATGTTTTCTACTTGAAAGGAAAGTCTAATTAGGAGTCTAAAACACTTGAGACTTTTTCCCAGAGCAAGTATTCATAGCTCCTACACCTTATCCACATTCGACATCATAAATGAAAATTCTGAGTAAAGACGTCACTTGGTTCTGTGACAAGCTGATTCGCACTTCCTTCACACCATCTGTCCCCATCAAGTGGCGTGTAAACTAGTATCTGTGTGTAACCTGCCATTCAATTCAGTTAAACTAATCACTATTTTACAGGCCAGTGCTTGTGACAGGAGAAACAAGCTGTTATGTTATCTAACAACAGGCGTAGAGAGTTAGTCCGGTCACTATCACAACAAGTGAGTCATCAGGAAGCTGAGGCTTTTAACGCAGCGAGGCAAATTCGCTGGCCAACAAATTACGCGCAAAATGCATCGAAATATGTAGGACGCAGCTGAACATACATAAAAAATGCCAAGGCTCAAGCACTATGGGTAGTTATTCCGAGTGTAGATAAAAATATATGAAAATTAATCAGGGAATAATAAAGTATATTCTTGTTTTAACTGGTCATCATGTCAGGGGTTATACTTGCAGAGAGTAATCAACAATAACCATTCAAATCTGCTATATAATAAAAACATTAGCAATAAGGGATCAACATATTCTGAAATTACTTCCTTCAACAGTTGGTACAGCACAGATGGACAGAATCACATTCAATTGATATGGTTTGGAGCCGACAATTCACCTTAAAATAACCAGGCCCTGATTTATTAATTGACCAGATTGACCACATTTCTCTGAGGAAAAATGTACATAAAAAAGATTTTTTTTTTTTAAATTAGTTACTTTACTTTATTCACTTATTCACTTGACTGGGGCAGAAGAAAGCAGCTGCGTCCTTATTAATAAACGTACCTTATTAATAAACATATCGAAGGCTACGGAAACAAAACCTCAGAGGGCCTCCGTCCAGACTCCACAAACATCCGATTCACAAAACAAGTCAATTTCCTGTCTATTCAGACACTTCCAGTGGCTGTGAAAAGATCTCACACAGCAGAGGGACTGCTGGTAGTTGCGTGACAGACTGAGCGGAGCCCCCGAGATTCCCCTCCACAGCCTCCGGTCAGAGAGCAGCCCCCGCACGTCTGCGAGATCCCCCACACTTCACTGCTCAGTCAAAATCCACCAGGGCACTCCGCCATCGCCCTATTTTCCACCGGCATCCACGGCTCGCTGAGGTCACGTGCTAATAACAGGCTAATATTTAATTCATGGAATTGTGGAGGAGGATGAATTTTTGAGAAAGCCTTTTTACAGCCATACCGTTATACTGTAAGTGCACATCAGCGGAGAGTGGTGGTTCCTGGGCCACCACGCTCGTGAGCGCAGTCTGGCTTAAACACAGTCTGTGGAGCGCAGTCTGGCTTAAACACAGTCTGTGGAGCGCAGTCTGGCTTAAACACAGTCTGTGGAGCACAGTCTGGCTTAAACACAGTCTGTGGAGCAGGGCTGCCCAACCCTGTTTCGAGAGATCTGTCGATTTTCACTGCAAACAAAGTGTACCTCATTCAACAGCTAGAGATCTGGTTTAGCTGCTAATTATTCACATCAGGTGAACATCATTTCAAATTTTGGTTGAAGTGAAAGCTTACGGGAAGGTAGATCAAAAGGAACAGGGTTGGGCAGCCCTGGTCTAAAGGAATCGGGATGGGTCTGTCCCACGAGAGAGACGTACTGTAGACATACCCACTGTTAGGCGAGGACCTTCGATCTGATACATGGTAAACTCCTCTGGACCCGCCTGAACCACTGGAGTTTCTCTACAAGAGAGATAAGGATAGAAAGAGGGAGAGAGAGTGAGACACAGACAGGGAGAGAAAGGGCAACAATCAATACTAATCCAAGGCTCTTCACACTAAGTCTCGATGTTTCAGCTGACAAGATAACGCTAAACCTGGCAGGTAGAGAAGAACACCTATTTCTGTACCATGAAAATTACTGATGTACAGTACAATGTACACAGTACTATCCTGGTCTCTGCAATTTGACATTTAATTAAACCCTGAAAAGGGTTTGCAGACAGAAGCTGGGCAATGCAGCCCAGGTGGCAGGTACTGTAGATCCTTTCACAATCCAGTAATGCCACAATAAATACAATTTAATTAGTAATAGAATTACAAAGGACTCCCTCATTATCACATTTCAACAACGTTAAGATCCATAATGACAGACAACAGGCCAAAGCTTATACAGCCTGAATGAAGGTTAAACCGTTTGTGTGCTTTTAACATACACAATCAATTCCATTATATCATCATTCAAATCCAGGCTAAACATGTGAAAAATGATAAAACAATTCATAATACCTAAGGATATTTAAACATATAAACAATATCAAACAAAAAGGCTGAACACATATTTAGTGGCTCTCGACCATGTTTTCTGACCATTTTCCTCTACACACATGTATCCACATAGGCAGCACATGTAAATGGGGTTCCTTGAATAAGCCGGAGAAGAGATCACATGATCTCTGCAGGGAAATCCAGATGAATGATTGGATCTGAGCTTGACACAGTTCTTCTTCTTCTCTCTCGGGGGGCAGGAGCAGCAGTGCTGCTGTAAGGTGTAAGAGGAGCATTCGCCAGCTCCATGCAGCGCAGAATATGGGCCAGAGCTGCAGATTCGGACCGTTTTAGCAGGCCTGGGCTGTACGCCAGCGAGCGTCAGACCGCCAGCAGGGCTCAGCCCCCTCAATGCTCCTCAATCCATGTCAAACCCAGCGTCACAGCCTCCTTATTCAGCGGGAGGGAGAAACGGATTTCAGAAACTGATGGACCGACCCTAGTCATTTAATATCCAATAAAGCCTCGCTCCGACAGTGACCCATTTTCACGTGTGGATCCTTAGAGGCAGATGGGAGACACCGACCTAAAACACGCCAAGCGTTTTACAACACTCAGTTTCTGTGCAGTTATATGTTCCCAAAACGAATGAATACAAATGAATGACTAACAAAAATAATAGAAATAATAGTTATGATATTAACACCCACCACCACCCAAATACTGGTAAAATTTTCATTGTTGTTGGCAAAGGTTCTCTACTCTAGTAGCCAATTTGACAGCAAACCAACCCGGTTGTGTGATAATGCAAAAGATAATGTGGCTGTTGAAGATGATTTTGAAGGTGATTTTGAAGGTGATTTTAAGACTACACAAGCCACTCTGGTCAGTGGGTGAAAACGCTGATTTCATGCCCTGTTTTTCATCAAATCAAAAGGGCACATTAGACCTTAGGGGCAAAACAGGCAGGTGCTCAGGCCCTCTACACATGAACGCTTGGAGGCACACAGGATGGTCATTAACAACAGCAGACAGGTCTGGTTACAGTAGGACAGTACGCGCTGGTCTGAAGCCTGTACACCAGCTCCTGCCAGGCTGCAGGGTAGAGAGCACATATGGAGTACCACTTGTTCCTGCCCCTGCCTGTAGAAGCTCACTGACGGTACCACCTCCTGCTGGAGCTTCCTGCGCAACAGGGACCTTTGTGCGCTGCCTCTTGTTCTGATTCAGTCATTACTTAGTTAATGGCTTTACACGGGACGACATTTCACATCTCACACATTGGGTAATCCAGTTTCTGACACCCACACAGCGCTATCTATGGTACGGAAGCACAGGAAATTCCCCTGCCTACCATGAATTATTCACCAGACACACAAAATGAATTAAGAAAACAAATATTTAAGCTGGAATGCTGATTAGTAAAAGAACCCAAGCCAATTACGCTGACACATCAAACATGATTAACAGGTTGTTCTGATCATAATAAGCACAGCCATGTGAGAACAGACTGGTTGAAATGCATTTAATTGAGCAGTAATAAATTGATCAATGACTCATGAATACAGAATGGCCCATGCTCTATACTTTTCTGTTTAGAAATCTTAAAATGATAAATAAATGACTATGCAGGGTAGACAACCATACCAATATGCACTGTAAAATTAACCCCATAGAGGACAAACCCCAGCACTATATTAGCTTGAAATGTATAGGGCAGTGCATTCCCATATGGGAGCATAAATATTTAACACACAGTCTCCAGAGTGATATTCACTGCCTATAGACAAGTTAAAGGGGAAAAACTCAAGTACTGGAAAAAATAAATAAAAAAACCCATAAGTATATACATTTGTCAATCTTGCGGTTCGAAACAACCTACTCTTCAAAGGGATAAAGACACAGTAAATTACCAATTTATTCCAGGAGAGTAAATTATGGTACAGCATACTGGAAAAGCAGTATGACGGCTAGTTTAGCCCCTGTTTATTTAACTAAACTGTCCGGTCTCACCTGGCAGCTGGTGCCTCTGGACCCGGACATGCTGCAGTGGCTCAGGCTGCCGTTGGGCGTGGTGCCGCAGCTGCTGATGATCTGCAGCTGTTTCTCTGCCCGGTCAGCCCGGTCCAGCAGCTCCTCGATGAACTGCTGCAGCCGCACTTTAGCGTTAGCCTCCCGCGCTGCCGTCTCGTGGAGGAAGTGGTCGATCTGCGACACCTCCCTGCGCAAACAAACAAACAAATACAGTGCTCGTGATGAGAGTGAGCTGCCACTAAACCAAACACGGACATTCTTTCACACTCTCACACACACTCTTCCAAGGGCACTGACTGCTTCGATTTTCTTTAACGTGTCACCCCCACCACAAAATCCCCTGCCAAGTTTCTGGTTTCAAGCTGTCCATTATTGATGTTTTATTGACAACATCAGATACCAGACTCATCGTTTATTATCACGCACCTCTTAGTAGCGTAGTGGTTAAGGTAAATGACTGGGACACGCAAGGTCGGTGGTTCGATCCCCAGTCTAGCCACAATAAGATCCGCACCTTGAGCAAGGCCCTTAACCCTGCACTGCTCCAGGGGAGGATTGTCTCCTACTTAGTCTAATCAACTGTACATCGCTCTGGATAAGAGCATCTACCAAGTGCCATTAATGTATTGTAATGTAATGACTCTACATTCAGGGTGTGTTCATACAAGCACTATATTATCCAACGGAAATGTATCCATTCAGACCGATACAAAGGCAATATGCTCAGGTATATGAAACACATTTCATATGCCATATTAAATGTGATTCCACCGTTCTCTGGGTTCTCACTACGAAATATCTTGAGAATTTTCTTTCACTGCCTCACAATGGGCAAAGTCAGCTAATTAAGTGCTGAAACATGGCAATACATTCCATAGGAAGGAAGTGGGGCCAATAGACTTAACAGTCAGAAATCATTAAGTGCAAATATAATGAGACAGCTACTACTGGCACCAAATAGAGCTTTAAAAGTGTTTGAAGATTCGAAACCCCTATTGATCGCACGTTGCTAATGGGCTCACGCAAGCATTTCTGTGTGATCTGTGTACGGATATGAAAATTATAGATACATCCTGTACCAAATTACTGCTCAAAAGTCTGTGGTGAAAACAGAGATCCAGGGAGATCACAGGAATCTCTCTATTCCCCATCTCACGTTTGAACTAAGCTCCAATCCTACTCCACTGTAGACATCCAATAGCTAAATAACAGTGTAGTCAATGTGACCCTACTGCTTGTCCAGTGTAAATTGGATAACCAACAAAGTTCATTTTTTTGTAAAATGACAGCCTTGTTCATCCAATACTCATCTGATGTTTGGTGCTCTATGCACTGTCAGTGCTATCATGTGGAAGACCACCCCAACCCCCCACTCCCCCAACCAAGTACCCTTGGGCATGACCCGATCTAATTTCTTTTGGAACATGTCCATCCCTTCTCTGGAGTACTGTTCTGACCAAACTCTTTTTTTTTATATTATGGAAAACAGCTATTTTGAGATGCTTAGCTGAATGCATTTCGTTCCAACTTGTTTATTTTGAAACAGCAGTTCATTGTGTTCTCTGATCCTGCAGCCTAAATAAGGATGAATTTCTGTCTTTTAGAAAGTAAAAAGCACCCTACTTATTTATTTATGTATTGTATTCATTTATTACTATACATTATCCAGTGTGGTTCTTAATGAAAAATTAAGAGCGAGCATTTTAGAGATATTGCATATGATATGGAAATGTCCATTCTTTGATGAAAAATTCACAGTATATCTGTGTAGTTCCATTGCATGCGTCTGCTATGAATGCATTATTTAAAGGAAGTAGAGGCTTGTACATGAATGTGCCATATTCAAGTCTAGGGGGTAAAAATCAGAGGGGGGGGGGGTGATGAAACCTTTTCCATCACGTTGCACTGGCCCGCTTCCGCATTGACCTCCTTGAGGAGTTATAGCGTGTGACAGAGCACTGAGCTGTGAAGGTCTCCTTCATGAGACACTGCAGGCCACGTAGGTGAACCTGAGCCGCCGTTTCCATGGCAACGCCCATCGCCCGGGCGAGTAAAGCCGCGTAAAGCACCGAACGAGCGTTTGTCATTCCGATCCAATGTTTATCAGCCACTAAAGAGGAGCAGACGGGTCTGTGATCGCCTACACGGCGGGCTGTGGGTACACCTAGCCTTAGTGAGAAATGACTATGAAAATCCAACTGCCTTGGCAGCTAGTGCTCATTAAGGCTGCAATTATGCCAGTCTGTAAAAACCGACATGGGAGAATAAGCTAAACAGCAATAAGCATGTCAGCGCTTGTGAGTTTTGGAAGGGAATTAAAGGAGTGGAAATGCCAGAGCCAAAATGGCTTCTGCGCTCTGGAACCATGTTACCCAGGGGAGGTCACAAGGGCAGCAGCTGCATGGTAATTCCACAAGAAAAGGAGGCTTATGATGGATGAAGCAACAATATCTCAGTGAATTCATAATTAGCTCCCCGAAGAGAGGCTGATAAATCATTAGCCTAGAATAGCTGTAGTCTTCCTCCGGCAAAGCCCACGTTCCTGTGGAACAAAAGGCAGGATCTAGAGCACCCTCCTCTTCCCTAGCCAGCCGCACAGAACAGCTTGAGAACGGTACGTGTGAACGGGTTTCCTGTTGTCCAGCTTAATTAAACAGCGAACACTATTGCCCTTGAGGTGTGAGGCACTGTGGAAAACTGAGTGACAATGTGCTGAAGCCGTCACAGACACTCACGGGGAGTGTTAGCATGGCAGCACTGTCCTGCCATAACCAGGCATGGTCACCACCTGTCACACGCTGCATTCAAATAGGTAACTGGTGCAGACGTGCACACAGTGCACAAACACGTGCGCCTTACAAGTGTTCGCATACACATGGGTGTTGGTAGCACGCAAGGGCTGCCTGCTACAGTCCTTCCCAAGGGCATCTGAGAGAATGATAGCTCCTCACTGTAGCTTCTGCCCCAGAAATGTGTAAACATGGGCTTATTAACAAAGCATTGTACTCGCAACCCACGACACAGAATGCATTACGTGAGGTGCGCTATGACACCACGTTCGTCGAAAAGGAGAAGTTTTATCAAATAAAGGACCAATGTCACATTAAGTACACACCCTTTGGTAGGGCAACATGTGTTTTCTTTATTGGGTTTACTTCATGAATGTGTTGCTGTATGCATTCTGCAAATGCTTTTAGCTGACACTATCTATTACAAAGAGCTGAGTGGAATGAAATTTCCCCTCGAGTAAGATGGGCAGACTACTGACAATGGAAATCATTCCTGTTATGAACTATATGACATATAATTATATGGCTATGAAATGTGGTAGCCAACATTTGTGTCCAAGGGGAACCTTAACAATTCAAGGCCATGCAATATTACTGGATGAGGATTTCATCAGCCAAACTCCACCTACTGTAAATACTTCAGGGACATTTTGTATCTAATTAACCCCACTCTATCACTGTAGATCCAGTGGGCTATTATATATGTGACTTACTGTAATATGGCAGCTCATATAGAGCATGCACCCTAGTAATTAGCATTAGGCTATTTCCACCCTTCTCTGTACCCTGTGATCGTTCAGTGTGCCCGTGGGGGTGAAAATTAATCTGGAACAGTGGAGGGGGCAGAAAGACCTGACAAGCAGACCTCCACAGCCTGCTCACTGTGTAAGACAAGTCCAACAGAGACACGCTTACATGATGTATCTGACTGCACCAGGTGCAGAAAAACTGAAACGCAATCTGCCCTCGGCGAATCATGATGCAGGAAGGAGCCAAAGCCAGAAATAGCCACTTGGTCCAGGACTGATGTAAGAGTGGGTGAAACTCTCCGAAGAAGCTCCATTCCTGACTGTCCTTGATGAATTTGAAAATGAATGGAAACTAGCCTAGGTGGTAGAGCTAAGGATAATAATTTGCTGGAACAGCAAAGAAGCCTGGGTAATTGTGCTTTTAATTGTTTGCCTAGCATTTGTTCTTAAAGGCCCACATGCATCAGCATTCTCTTCCTGGTTTTACTCTCTCTGTGCTAACACTAAGCAAAATCATCCAATAATTACACAAAAACATACACCATGTCACATGGTAAATTTCTCATTCAGGGAAGAAATAAAAAAGCGAGATGAATTGAACAAAATCCCCCCCCTCTGAAATGTTTCAAGCACTCAAGCACCTTTCACCGCAGCATACAAGCCATTAGTCTGATTAACAGGTCAAGAACTCCATTTTGTGCTGACCCTCAATTCTTTGTCTGTAATAAGTGAGAACAGAGCCAATGACACATTTCACTGGGTAATGTTCTTCAAGCCTGCATGCTGGGAGAGCCTCCTACACCACGGAAATCAGACACTAATCACAAATCAGTCCCCCAAGCATTGCAATCCATTCACCTCTTCCACACTACAGCACCAAGATAACAGCTGCTACCGAGATGCGGTTTCAGACCCGGATCCCCATGGCGATGGAATGACCAATAGGAACAAGGAGCTCGATTTTCAATGCCCTCTCCAGACATGGCTACAACGTAGAAGCCAAGGAAAACGTGACCGGACTTTCATAACCCCATAATTCCACACCCCAAAGCAGGGTAATTGCAGCAAAAATGAAATCCAATTTCCTCCTGAACTTCAAATTACTGCTGAACGTCTTAAGGGTGTTGTTCATGTGTGAAAAAAAACGTAAAACAAATCAAGGAACAAATCAATTCCCGACATACAGAATTATGACTTATGTTTTCGAAACATTTTGAAAGTATGATTGCACAACACATGAATCTGCTTCAACAAATCAAGCAGATCTTAATTCTTTTCTTACAAAAAAACACAGAAGTCAAACTGAAACTGTCTCTAAGATTTGTGCTGTTGGGGGAAAGTTGGGTACATAATCATGATATCGTTTTAGTGCAAGGACCTTGCCCTGTTTTCCGCGAGGGGAAAAGAAGATTCAAAGCAACGGCAGCTAAACAGGGCTTCTTGGAACAGAAATAACCTCAGCCCACTGGCTACTTGACATTTTTCCTTTGTTGTCCAATCACAGTCCACTGCATCACACTCTCCATCACGTTCCTACCGAAAATTACTTGAAGCCCATTGAACAGACTCTAGCCAATGGCGTCAAATGTATGGCCCTAGTCAGGCCCACACACATCAGGGGTATCATACTCCAGCCCTGCAGGGCGGCAGTGTCTGCAGGTATTTGCGGTTTCATGAATTCATCACTTGTGCTGAAACACACCAAAAACCAGCAGACTGAAGCGGCCCTTCCAGACTGGAGCTCGACACCCCTGTCTTAGATCACTGAGTACTGGAAACCTCTCAAACCCAGTCCACACCTGAAGGCAGCCTCAATCAGTCACTCTTACGCAACCCAATGTCAATTCTCATTATCACGCTTTAACCATTTCCCTCAGTACTGTACATAATGGACAGGATATCAAAGAGAGTGTGCTCCTGATTGCTAAAGCATCCATCACATGAATTAACTGTAATATACTGCTGTAATTCATCAATTAGGTCTACGTGCTAAAACCAGCACGCAATGAATCAGGATTTACTGTAGAATCACTGGGCCAGATGACTAGACTTAGTTCACACAGTGAGGGCCATCTTACTTGAGAAAAAAGAAAATGGCTGATGCTTTATGAGACAATGTGGATGCAATCCCACTATCCACAACTGCAGGTGTGATTGAGGCCATCAGTCTTTCGGTACAGCTGACATCTGTAGCAGAGGCGTGTTGAATTTTAATATGGTTTTTATTTGCACGGCATCGGAAGTTGCCTCTTTATTGGAACGGACCTTCATTGCTCGCACCCCGCCCACTCCACCCCCGTCTTCCAGGAACAAATCAGCCTCCGTCTCACAGCCAGCTGGCTGGGGCCAATGCGGAGTCCAGGCTCGATAGCCCTGTGAACAGCCCCAGCAGTGCTTCTTATTCATTGGCTGTCTCTCAGCCGTGGTCTGCAGGCAAAGCCCTGTCAGCAGAAGACAACCTCGACAACAGCAGTAAAAACCGCATTTCTGAGGCGGAAGCTACAGCGAAAACTTATCTAACACTGTCTCGAATGCCTTCGGGAAAGGCTGTAGCTTTCTGCTGCTACTAATACCCATGTGTATGTGTATGCGTGTGTAATGTACACGTGTGTGCTGTGTGCAACCAGATACCCAGCTAAAGTGAGGACAAACCAGGCTCAGAGATGACGGTCGATCCACACAGATGCACCAGGCACATTCTGTATGCAAGCGAAGGTCGAATGGAATGGGACAAACCGCCTATACAAGATGCATGGTGCATTACTCAGCTGCATTCATAATGGTGTGGTTCACTCTGGCAGCACAGGAAATTCAGTGTCCTAATAATACGAGGTAGCGTAAGCCTCTTTGATTTTAAATGTCAACTACAAATTGTCATCGCAACCTGGCTTTTAAAAACATTAACAGTCTCTGCACCATGTCTATTGAATAATTTCTAAATCCCCTAATGACTGCTTGAGAAAATAAAGCAATTATAGATCAAGACAATAAACAACCTAAACAGGGTATCTATTAAAAACTGGTTTTTAGATTCTTTTTTGAGAAATAAAGTGACACAAATATAAATTCAGACCAAAGCCCTTCCATTTTTCCAACCATGAATCAGCGGAAAGTCTAGATGAAGGGCATCTTCTGTGGAAGCATTTAATGAGTCAGGCAAAGACAACCTCTCACCATATTTCGCTGCCAGGTTGTCAAACATTGTTTGTCATCTGTGTCTACCTTCCCTGCCTGTGACGTCCTCTGCCCGTCTGGAACCCAGACATAGCTCTTAATAAACATTTAAATCACAGAGAATCGCCGTGGGGTAGGGATGCTGACAGCCTTGAACTGACCGAGCTACGTCTGTAAACACGCTGGGAATAATTGTCCGTATAAAGAGGGAGCTGTGTCTTTACAAGGGAGCAACCCCAGCAGATGACCCCCCTCTTTCCCCCGTTTAGTGTCCCCGTTTCATTTCACCGCAGTCTTGGCTGCGTTCGATCATGTCCTCGCCCAGCTTGGCCCAATTTAAAATGACATAACGTGTACAATCTCAGCAGCATGGACTTAATCACATCAATGAGCACGCTCCAGTTTATGAGGTCTGGAGGCGCAGTCTAACATTTGACAAAGACGAGGGCCACTGAAGTAACAGTGGCTACAGCCAAAAGAAAGCAATGGTGTACTAGAACACAGACATAGAATTTTTATGAAACACACCAAAAAGCCTACTCTTAAGGGTTTAACAACCTGCATGATAAACACACAGCATCAGAGCTTACATTGCAAACAGGATGTGTAAACAAGGTGAAGTTCCTAAGTAGAGAAATGTGTTCTTCACTGAATTAAAGACAAGCAGTGAGAATTAGGCAAAGTGACACATAAATAAAGAGTGTAAGTGTATATTAGACTAGAGCGTGCCCATACTGGAAGGAGTTACTTACTGCTGCTTATTTGTCAGCTCCTGCTCCTTGTCCACCAGGTCCTGTTTGAGGGCGGCCAGCATCTCCACGGAGACGTCCACCTGCCGCGACAGCTCCGTGGCCTTGTCCTCCAGCTCCTGCTTCTCCTGGCCGAGCCTGACGCTCTCCTGCCGGGCCTTCTCCAGCTCCGAGCTCTTCCTCTCCAGCTCCACCTGCAGACGGCCCACCCTGGCCGCGATCCTCTGCTCCACCTCCTCCGACAGCCTCTCCAGCCGCTCCTCCAGGTCCAGCTTCCCCAAGGCCCGCGCCCTCAGCCGGGCCAGGCCCTCCTCGTAGGCCGCCTCCACGGCGCTCGTCACCACGGCCGCGCTGGTCGCCACGGCGACGGCGGTGCCGGGCGAGGTGGGCGTGGCGGCCGACGCGGCCGCGTCCTTCTTCACAAAGATCTCGCTGAGGGGGAACTCCAGGTCGGGGATGTACCGGGCCGCCCCCAGGCCCAGCTCCTCGGCACACTGCAGCTCATAGGGGAAGCGGCGGTCCTTGGCGGCCAGCACGTCCTGGAGGCCCCCCGAGGGCCCCACCAGGGGGACGAGGGCCCCGTCGCAGGCGGCGCCGGGTTTGGACAGGACGTAGAGTGTCTCGTAGGTGTGGCTGTACTCCAGGTGGGCGCGGAGGGAGGAGAGGCTGTGGAAACGCTTGTGCTCCCCACAGCGAGGACAGCGGTACGGCAGGTCCAGGGACGCCATTCCTGCCACCAACTCGATCACGCTGCTCCACCCCACCTGCTGCCTGGGCAACACCCGGCCCCTCTCATCTCCAAAACGGGCAGGCAGGCGTTAGGCGGGACCTGGGATGGCGAATGGTGCTCTTTACGCGTCTAGTGATCATTGCCACCTTGGAAGAACTCAAACACGGATCTGAAATTCAGCAGATTCAATGCTTGGTTCTGCTTTGATTTACTCCTCCATACACGTCCCACAGCCAATCCTGAAAGAGAGGGAAACAGAGAGTGTGAGGTGAAGATCAATGAGCCTTTCTCATCTTACTAAGCCTTCTTTAATGTGTGTATTTTTCACACACGTACATTTTTACAAAGCCCCCCAAGACATGAATGTTGTCAATTTAACAGACAAAAGTGAAAAACCTCTTGACTATGTCTGCATGCTTTTATGCATTTCGTTGCTGCCACATGATTGGCTGATTAAATATTTGCATTAAGCTGGTGTAATGGTCTACCAAATAAAGTGGTCATGAGTGTACATTACTATTGTATCTGATGTATTTGCAGCTGTATTTGAGTATATATTACTCAAATCTGTCTTTGAGTAATATAGGGAGAGTAAGTTTTGAAATGTGTACTGTACGCATACCGAAATATATACTGCTACAGTACTGTAGCCTAAACATGCCTAATGGTAAAAAAATCTAAAAATCATAAACATGGAAATCCGTATTCTCGATTTGGCCTAACTGTAAGACAGCTTTTCAGTGAAAACCTGTTGTGTGATGATAAATAAACACAGGTCATTTAGAAATGAACACTTCCCATGTACAGTAGGTACAGTGACAAATTAATTGGAAGGAAGAACTCATTTTTCCACTGAACGCAGTAAGCAGTTTTGCCCTTCAGCCACGGACATAACCCAACATGGCTATAAATTCTTTGGGCATATCTCCGCTTCATTACAGGGAAAACTACTGTAAAGCCAGTGTCTTACATAGCATACAACCCTATTGCTGAGCCTCATCATGCAGAACCTGCAGCAAATGATCCCACAATGTGATCTTATTTATAACCTATAATACGTACTGCCTACATGGTTTCCAAGCATTGTTTTCAGACACTGGGGGATACTGGTTTTAGACTTCTTCCAGTTAACATCACACTTTTACCAGACTACATCTGCACTGCAGTGCACAATAAAGTGAAAATCTAGAGAGAAAGAATCGTTGCCCATCGTTGCCCATCGTAGCCTTATTATTTTGTCACCTACATAGTGTATTCACACCACACATCAAGAGAGCTGTGGACTCCAAGAAGCCAGAGAGTAATTTGTCTACAATAATATGTGGTTTGAATTTTTTTTTTTCCAAGTCATCCAGTGCTATTATCCACGCATTAGAAACGGCAGACATACAGCATACTGTAAAGTCCATTCTGATTTTAATCCAGTGGCCGAATGACAAATCAAGCAATTATTCCCAAATTTCAACACATTCATTCCACCGTGCTCTTTTGGCATACTGTTGATTTTCTTTTAATGATTTGAGAAGTTATATTTTTAACCATAATAAGATGATTATCTTGCAAGTGCTATGAAACAGCAGGAGTGACCGGAATCCAGAAATTGTGTTTGAAGATAATTTTGCGCATGATTCCGTGTCCAATCAATCTAGAGCAGATGAATCGTGTGAATCATCAAAGAACCAAGACATGGAATCACACAGGATTAGGATGAAACCAAGGAGCCAGTCCCAATGTAATTGGTTCTCGTCTGCACTTTAGTGCCCTTTAGTAAATAAACTGGTGACGCAGGCCGTGACAGACTGAAATGTGAATCATCAGACACTTCCAAAACTGGAAGACATTTTGTTGGTTAACATGGGGTAGGGCAGCATAGCATAAAGTTAAAACGCACCATCAGTTCCATGGTTAAGAACATACATTTGATTTATTGATTATTTATTTATTTTATTACTGTATTGTTACTTATTGTATGATTTATTACTATATTAATTTCATAAAAACCTATTCTTACAACCATCTGAAATTACTATAAAGATTAGTGCAATCAAAAGTGCAATCCAAGTGCAACTACAAGGAGAAATAACATAACGTTTTATTGTGGGTTTGAATAATATTTAGAATAATTCAAAAGAGAAACCAAGCCCAATTCACCTAACTGAAGAAGCTGTTGTGAGTGCAGTTTCTTCCTGAAAACCTGCAAGGGATTTATTATAGCGTGAGACCAGTTATCTAACACAAAAAATCCATATTCATTAGCTTTTCACATAAACCAACACATGGTGGACTTGGCCAAAAGGATGAGTTTCTGACAGTGTATTCATGAATTCCCTTAGCTCAAATAACAAGGCTGACTTTGAGCCAAAAAACCATCCTGACTCGCTCCTAGCTCTGCCTCAATCACAGCAAACAAAAACTGCTGGCTTTTGCCCCTGAAATCTTCAACAAATCTATTTAAATACATCTCTGCCTGGCATGATCAATAGAAAAGAAGCAAACAGAACAGATTTTTTCACTCATGTCAACCAATTTGGTTGCTACTACCATTTCCACTGTGTTTAAGAAAATGTATACTGAACTGATTAACATCAAACCATACAATAAATAACACCAGCCTACCTGACAATGAACTGCCTACCTGACAGTCTATGCATTTGCCCCTGCCATAGAAGTGTGCTCTCTAAAACCTCTCCACACTCACAGCACAGGTGTACCTCTCTCTGTCAATTTTGAGGTGCTTATCCTCTATTAACCAATACATGAGATGTCACATTTCACCCAGAAAAAGCTACACAATTTTCAGAAAATTAATATTATTTTGTTCATATCATTTAAGATGGATGACAAATAGCACAATAAAGACAGACCTGTGCCTTAAAAGGTGTAAATTATGTTTATTAACCAGTCATTCTGGGGGACCCCTGGGTATGCCAACACAATTTCACAAATTTGCAAGCCGCTATTTAGGCACAGGGATTATTTACCCACTTGAGCTGCATTATGTGGGAGCTATTAAAATGTGAGATGACAAGTATGTGATTTAATATTCTTAAATGAGCATTCTAATGCTGATGTAACAATCACTACTGAGCTGCATTCAAGATGGCCAACATTAGCTAACATATTCACATTTTTTTCTGTTCGCCAAGATAATGTTGTTGATAATGTTGTCAGTAGTGATTGTTACATCAGCAATGGCTATGAATAAAATGCATAGAGAATAAGAGTTGACAATTATTTGGCTGTTATCATACACTTTAATCAATGTAATATTTGTTACCTTAAAAAACAAATCACAGGTAAGCAAATAATCAACTAGCTGGCATTGTTAGATCACATCCATTTGTATTCAAAATATGTTGCCGGCGAACTAAATGGAATGCACATCTTAAAATGTCTTAAAATCGTTCAACAGTAACGGTTTGCTGCAAACCTAGTTCGCCGTGAATGTTTGCCGTCTTGAACGCACGTCCGGTAATGAAAAGAGTTATAGAACACTGACTTAGAATTACAAAAAACGACTCTTCAAAGGGTTACAGCTCAGACACAGCTCAGTATTCACGATTATTACACAGGCCCTGGACTCCATTTCACTCATGCTGAACTGTCAAGAACACTGCTAAAACCTGTGGAGAGAGCTAAAGAGTAAAACAGGCCCCAGACATTGGCAAGGCCCGCTGTAATTAGACAAGGGCTCTGGAAACACAACCCCGATGCCAGCTCTGGTGCCAGTCAGACAGCGGGGAGATTCGCCTGGACAGAAGGAATCTCTGCGGTCTGTCAGCGACGTGTCACTTCCTGCCGCTGGCCGATGGCTCTGGGACCCCAGCGCACTGCCCTTTCCACCTCCCCATGTGCCGCAGATCTGCACAGAACCCCATCCACATTCTTCACACGCATGCAGGCTGCCTAAGGTTAACCACGGTCTTCAGACGAAGTGTCGGCCTGCATTCAGTGACTCTCCCTGATGTCACACTGGTCTCTGCTTCATCTTGACGTTTTGTTTCTGTGAGATGGCAGATATGACACCGACTTCCTCTGATTTGTCCTCCATTGTGTAAGTTAGGCAGAGGGTGAAACCGACAAAATAACACATTAACTGAGAGCGTTTTTTCCCCCCAATAAAGGTGGACTGATTTGCAATCAATGTGCAGTTGCAAATGGCAGAAATGTTCCGTGTTGACCTTTCTATAATTAATTGAAAATCAACTGCAAACTCCTTAGAGAGGGGCAGGCATGTGTACAGTCGCTGATTCAATCAATCGTGAACGGCCCTACACAGAAGCCAAACCAATGCCCTTCTCACGGGAGGTCCTTCTGGTTAACCTCCATCTACTTCCGAAAGAAGGGCTGCAGTTCCCCGTTTGCCAAACAACAATCCCTTTACACAGTGTTCCCCACAATAAGTACGTGAGGAGGAGACAGTGAACTGCAAACAGAAGGACAGATTTGAAGGGGAGATAGAGAGCGATGGTTCAGCGAGAGCCAGTTCAGTGCTAGGATTATGAGCTGAGGTGAGCTGACCTTCCCAGAGGAAGGGAACAAAACCAAGAGGCATCAAAGAGACTTGATTGGATGTGATTGGACAGAGCCCGGTGCACAATATTTACACAGGAAATTACACCGATCAAATAAGACTCCAATCTTTCTGGGGGCCCCCCAGTGAGTTTTAACAGCCACATCCATCAGAGCTCATATTAGAAAACAGTCCCCATTGACTTGCCGTTTAGCTATAGAGCCAGATCAGATCTCCTCAAGCCTTTCAGAACTGTGCACACTCTGTGACAAACAGAGAACAGGGGAAGGAAGTGGAAACCAGCGGAGAGGCGATGATGATACGAGCAGAGCAATGTTAAAAATACAGTCGCTTGGTCAAAGAGCTCTGGGGACTGCTACAGCAGACAGGGAAGAGGGTCTTCTCACTGTGGGGACACTTCTGTGAGCAATGAGCAATGTCACACAAGTAAAGTATTCTGTCTCCTCGATTAAAGTGGCATTGACCTACATAGCACACAGCGAAAAAAGAAACAAGGCTGCTGCAAGTTTTGAAAAAGCCTACCGTCTGTGTGCCTGATTTTATGATCCTCCTTTGATTAGAATACTGGTCTTTCATGACTGATGGTCAACCTCACAAAGAGCACGACTCCAATCTAGAGGGCAATGATCCTGAGGAGGATATATTGATCTGTATATACTGACATGGAGTAGAGCATGGCTTTCCTCAATCAATGCACCATTTTCAACAGTGAGAGAGGCCATAATGGAACCGGTGGTGGAGGTTGTTGTGTTTAATTAGACCATGGGGGAAACACGGCAGGAACGTCTCTACTGATGCAGATTTCAAGGGCCAGAGACCAACCATTTCAATTAGCAAGAGCCAAAGGGGCTAGCCTCCGTCCTCATTAACATGTACATACAGATACAGACGCTTAGAGCTGTCAGCATCCTATGTTTATTATTATAATTATAATATGCCATGATGATACATCTTTAATAAATTATTCCTTGTCACTAGATCTGATGAAAGAAGACCAGGCTGTTGCTAAGAGATGAGATGTCCGCTTGCCTGATATTCTGCAGTGGTTGTTCTGCTTCCGTAACACCTGTCATGGACTGTCAAACAGAGCTGCTTAGGAACGCAGTAGGCGTGACAGAAAAATCTGTCGATCCCTGGCAAATATGCTTGTCAGCAATGGCAATTATCCTGATAAAATAAAAAAATAAAAAACTGAAAAAAGGTTCAAACCAGAGAAAAACCAGCGCACAAGAGCTGAAGGACGATGTACACTGGCCTCACGTCCTTCCTCTACCCCACCCATAGTCCTAAACCCCCCCACCACTTCCCCCCTCAACAGGATGGGCCCCTACAGTTTTCTAAGGTGTAAACAGCTTTTGTCCCGGGGCTAAGGGAAACCATAAGGGACATAAAGCAGAAATGGTTCATTTTCCCTTTGCCTTTCAATTTGCCTTGCTACAAAAATATAATGAACAAGTTGCAGACCGCAAACCTATCATTATGCTAAGCTGCAAGGCACAGTAATTAAAGGAGGCCCGCTCTAATCCACATGGGTACCCCTCAGTCCTGGTTCATCCTGCCTTTTGCACGGAACAGTTTGAATTGGAAGAGCTCAGAGAAACACTCCTCCAGAGATCAGACTGTGCCACGAGTCGGCATGAAACGTGGATCTCATCACGGCTGCACAGCATCATGCAACCTTGACTGGAAAAGGGGAAACAGCGTGTCGCCATGGTACCCCAGCCCGTCCCACCCTTTCATCAGCTGATGAGTCTGTACAGCTAGCGAAGCCTGGGGCTGCAGTAAAAAGAAAAAAAGGAGTTGAAAGAAATCGGCAAATCATTGCTGTGAACCATCTGCTCCCCCAAGGAAATAAGAAAGAGTGGACACAGCTAGTGCTGACACAAATAAGAAGTGCAGAAACCAAAACCTGAAACTGCAAGAGTAAGACAAATGGCAGGCAGGCAGGGTGATCTTTCACTGCTGAGTCTTACACATCACTCCCAAGCTCAGGACATTTGATCCAGACAAGAGCCGAGCAGGCACGGCCAACCAATCGGCTTAGAGCACATGTCAGGCCCATTGTGGCTATCCAATCGGCTTAGAGCAAGCCTCAGGGCTGTCGCGGCTAACCAATCGGCTTAGAGCAAGCCTCAGGGCTGTCGCGGCTAACCAATCGGCTTTGAGCAAGCCTCAGGGCTGTCGGGGCTAACCAACTGGCTCAGTGCAACCAATCGGCTCAGAGCTCAGAGCTCAGAGCTCCAGGAACAGGGTTGGGTAGCTCTGACATCATTACACGCACTGATTTCCCATTATCTCAGGGGTCGGCAACCCTGGTCCTGGAGAGCCACAGATTATGCCCTCGTTTGTTGTTATTCAGCAATTACTCGATCAATGAAAGCAGTAGTTGATTACACCGTTTACTCACCTCACTTTGTTTCTCACCCGATTTTAAGGTGAAAACAAAAAGCAGTGCACCATGTGACTCTCTATGACCAGGGTTTCTGACCTCTGCATTATGTGGTTCAATATATTTGATCGATCAGACAAACAGACGGGCGACTGTACAGAACGCACTGCTCTGATCCCATTCGGCCCGTAAGAAGCCGCTCACTCACCACAGGAGTCACCGTGATGTTGTCACCTTCCCTGCGCTATCTGGAGAGAGGACCACTCCAGCAGAGTAGCTGTGGATTCAGCTGCCACTCATGGAGATAACATGATGGTGGATAGAGCCTAATCCAGTATCACCCTTAACAGATCACATGAAATGCTCACGAACAATCCTTCTGAAAGCTGGACCCACAGCAGCCCACACATAATCCCACCACCGTCTCTCGAGCATTTCCACACTGCCTCGAGAACAGGCATCCAGCTCAGCCCACAGTCTCTTTCCAGAATTTTCACTCAAATGAGATTTCTGGTACTTTCTATAACACTGTGTTTTGAGCAAATTTCCATTTCATTAGTAACCTCTGATCATAAACTAGGCTCCAATTTAATGATTTGGTCTAAACAAGCGATGCAGATATCCACCTACACAACATGAGGCGGGAAAAGACAGATGCAGGCCTCTCCATTGTCCTTTATGGTGTGTTTTCAGTGCTACACAACCCTGCCAATGTGCTTTACCATTATACCCTCATTGCTTTTCAGGAAAACAAATCAAGCAGCTAACCCTTAAGCCATTTACGCACACACACGGGCAGATGCAGTTTACCCATGGCAGCACCCATTGCTTCACTCATCTACAAATGGCAATATTTGTCAGTGTTTATACACAGGAGCTGATACAACACAATACATTGTCACATTTGTAGGGACTTTGATTTCCGTATGGAGTTAGATTCTCATTACATTGAACACAATTCTAAATGTAAGCTACTGTCTGCAAATATGCAAAGTCAGATGTAATGACTCTCAGATAAGTACCGCAGAAGACAAAAAATGTGTTTATCAGCCACCAGCTCCCCCCCAATTATGTCTGCGATTCGCATTTTGAAAAGGCAACGTTATTTTTGGCAGTAATTATCATGCCTCATTACCAAGTCAGCAATACATAGTTCTATGGAGAAATGCTGAGATCCACACTAATACGGCAAGGGAGGGAGATCATTACTAAACTGACAATTCAATACCTACAATTTACTGTTCAGTATGCAATTCTCTCCTTGAATATTATTTGCAAAGGTTTGACGTTGGTAAGTGCAGGTATTTCTGATGTGTGATCACATACTGTACAGTAGTATTGGTGCCAGGGAGGCACACAGCACTTTTCCTAAGGGAGTAATTTAGAAGCACAGCTTCCCCTAGCTGTTACCTTGGTGTGTTTGGATTAATGTAATTGCAGGAACATCACACAAGCACAGATGCGCGCACACACACACACACACACACACACACGCACACACACACCATAACCTGCAGCATGGCACATCTGCTTACACATGCTGTCATATTCGTCTAGTTCAAAGCACACATGAGTGATGCAAAAACAGCAAGAAAAATGTATAGGTTTCAGTGGATGCTAAGAAGTACACAGGTCAGAAAGACACTTAAAGTAATACAAATGTTTCTAACTGCAGAACTAATGTTCTAGAACTCAATTGCTTTCAATTATTAGTGTTACATCAGTATTATAATGTTCAGTTAGGAACATTGTGATCTAATTGGGGTAAGATGGAGAGAGGTCAATGAACATGAATTGCTGGTCTAGTAAACAATTCAGCTTTCAGCAAGCTACATTGAACAGGTAGCTGTGCAAAACCTACATGTAGCCTATTGGGTTTGAATCCATCCATCCATTATCTGAACCCGCTTATCCTGATCAGGGTCGCAGGGGGGCTGGAGCCTATCCCAGTGCAGTTGGGCGAAAGGCAGGAATACACCCTGGACAGGTCGCCAGTCCATCGCAGGGCACACACACCATTCACTCACACACTCATACCTACGGGCAATTTAGACTCTCCAATCAGCCTAACCTGCATGTCTTTGGACTGTGGGAGGAAACCCACGCAGACACAGGGAGAACATGCAAACTCCGCACAGAGAGGCCCCGGCCGACGGGGATTCGAACCCAGGACCTCCTTGCTGTGAGGCGGCAGTGCTACCCACTGCACCATCCGTGCCGCCGGGGTTTGAATGTGCATACCAATATAATCCATCCACAAGAGCATGATGCATTACTGAACAGAAATCACACTAAAATCAATACTTTCTATGGATACAGCATCACTAACCTGGGAACACTACCATGCACCAGTGAGGCAATACATTACCTTTATTTTATTTTGCTACAAAGCATGTTCAAATTCTGCAAATTCAGTCTTAACTGACTGTAGCAATAGTCCTGAATTATGTGATGTAGTACCTATATGATATTGACATTCGTAAAATGAGTGAAGGAGTATTTTCAGTAAGACTGTCCCCCCCACCCATTCATTCAATTTCAGTCCAGACGAGTTCAATCAGGACCAATCAGAGAATTGTAGAAATGAGACAAATGGGCACTTCTACTCGAAGAGATGGAATGAGACTACAAACAGGGCATTTGATTGACAGTCTGGAGGGCCGTGGGGATGACATCATAGGAGAGGAGAGACAGTTACTGTACGGCAGAAGCTCAGAATAAATAATAGCCTGCAGAATTCCTAAAAGTATGAACAATGTGAGGCCTTGAGGAACTGGGGTGGGGCGGATTGCAATCCGTCATTTAAATCAGATTTTAGGCCTGAAATCAAATGAACGCAGATAAAGGATTGGCTACTGTTATGCTGTGCCACTTCACATTCCCTTAATTTCACTGTAAGGACTTTGATTCTGTTAATTATTCCAAGGCTTATGTCCCTGTCACCGAACCTATCTGACAAGACAAATGCCAAAACAAGGACACGGTCGGCAGTATGCCGGGCGAATATGACATTTTGATTAATGAACGAGAAGGATGATTACCCATATCTCTGTTCATAAGTAATCTATAGTCAACAAACTGAGCAACATGACCTTTCAGCTGCTCAACCCCAATAAAATGAGCCATTGTTTGAAATAATGCCCCGGGCATGACAAGCAAAAGGTTACCCATCCAAAAGCTAGGAGAAAATGCACCCCCACACACACACACACACACACATATCACTGTGCCATTAAGGCTAAATTATTGACTACTGAACCATTTACATTGCCTCACTTACATCTGACACATCAAATCCTCCGTGGTACATCCATTCTACTGTTCCAACCAAGGACTTATAAGCTTCTGGAAACAGTGGGTTAAAGTATAATAACCAGATCTTGCAGTACTGAATATTACTGTATAATTTTCCCTAAAGCTGCAGTGTCCCCAGTAACTGCATATGTCATTTCAACAATCCTCACCAGATCCACCAAATCAGTAAAACATTATTTGGGACATGTGCCTTCCATTCACAATATTTGTAGGATGTGACCAAGTAATGATAATGTGCATATGTTGGACAGCTAATCCTATTAAGACACAATTGGACTACTACAGTCTTTTAGTTGAAAATATTAACTTTGCATTTCATGACTGGAAATGGGCGGTGTTCTTGCACATCGGTTAATTAGCGTGAACTAATGCACTGCAATGACATTCGTTAGCCTTCTAACGGAGACTATGCAATTACTCTCAAGTTTAAGTTGGACGTTGCAAACCATGTAATCTTTCATGCTACTGCGTGAGCCAGAATTGTGCACTGATCCAAGCAATGTTGCCAGCTTTTCAGGAGCCTGGTATTAGTTGAACGCATCATTTCTAATAGCCGTTTTATATAGGCTATTATTAACAGGTTATACACGAAGGGGCATTTTCCAGATAATTTAGACAAAACAAGAAGTGCAATAATGTAAGATTGAATGGAAAATCACAGGGCACGATCTATCATTCTGCGGCGGGGGGCGGCAAATAGCATCAGTAACCCCATTTCATATGCCCGGCTCCGTCATTTTACGCAAACGCAACCAACTCCCATGTCTTAAAATGTGCATTTCTTCCAAACAGTGGATGATAACGATTTCCTAAACGTTAAACAGCGTGAATGCATGTGAAAAAAGAATGCAAGCATTACCTACCTTCATAATAATTTTCTCTGAAATCAAAGCATGCAGGGAAACCCGGTGCCGATTGTCAAGACAGTTTGATTAGGCTATTTTAAAGTAATTTTAGATGGATATTCGCCTTCCCACGAAATTACCCTAGTAAATTAGCTGCACGTGACAATAATGCATCGGCGTTCTTTCACTGCAGACTCACCTCAAAGCATTTTTCACCTCACGGATCTCTCCCCATCTTTCTCCCAAGGAACAGCTCCACTACTGCTGACGTCACGCGCTTCACTCCGCAGTAGCGTAAGGACGGTCGAAGCCGGCCGGTATTCTTGTGCCGTTCAGAACCGCGCTGGGAAAGGGAAGAGGTGTCTCACCAGCCAGCAGGATTTTCAACAACTGTAACGTGAGTTGCATCGCATGCTAACCGGTAAAATACTTGTTTCGCCAGCTGCTCTGATTATCAGGTCAGGAGAGCCTACTGGAAGTTAACACGCCCTCCCCATCCTCAGATAGATGCAACGCATTGCAACTAGAAATTCTTCGTGCACATTCAATAAAGTCAACATAATATCAGCCAGTCAGCAAAGCGACGGTGCCCACTAACTGCCCACTAGCGACCCACTGTGGGCACTGCTGTCGGTCCGCCAGGGTTTAGCACTATGACAATGAGGCGAAGAGTAGTCTATTATATCAGCTGCTAACAGATTACAATAGTTACTGAATGATTTTACGCTTTTGCTAATTGAAGGTGCCTGTAATTGTAGTAATGTGGCGTATGACATCGACACTATTATTATACATTTTTCATGAACCAATAAGCCCCGTAATATCTCGAACAGAGGAAGATATTGCTCATTATAGTGTCAAGAATGTTTGTTTTTGTTCCATTCATTTTATTTAGTTATTTAATGGAGCTGAATTAATGCAATAATGTGTTCATGGTAGTGTAATAGACACAAAACATTGAACAAAGCATGGTTCAACAGCTCTCTATGGCTCAGTTAGTGGCCCAAAAAAAAAAAAGTATAATCAAAGACAATTATATTGAGATATTAATGAAAAGCATGTGTGATCTGAAGAGGGTCTACTTTAATTGTATGTGTGTCAAGGGTTTGTGATAATTTAGATAAGGAAATGTAATTGTACAAATTTAACCTCAGACAAACATATAGAAATATTATTTATAATAATAATATCGTAATCCTTGCATTTATATAGGACTTTTCTCATACTCAAAGCACTTTACAGTGATGAGGGGGAAACTCGCCTCAACCACCACCAATGTGTAGCACACACCTGGGTGATGCAATTTTGGACCAGAATGCTCACCATCAGCTGAGGTGGAGAGCAAGAGAGATTTAGCCAATTAAATCAGGGGATGATTCAGTATCAGGTTGAGAGAGCCAGGTATGGCATTTAGACAGGACACCAGGGAAGCCCCTTCTTTTTGCGATGAGCGCTATGGAGAGTGAGTCAGGACCTCGGTTTAACGTCATACCCGAAAGACAACTCCTACAGTACAGTGTCCCCCTCACGGCACTGGGGTTTATTCAACTACAGAGAAGATCGCCCCCTGCTAGCCCACCAACACCACTCCAAGCAGGAACTTAGCTTTCCAAGGTCACCCATCCAAGTACTAACTAAAACCTACACCTGCTTAGCTTCAGCCATTGGACAGAAGAAGGGTGCTACAATGATGGCATAGCTGCCGGTATGAATAAGAAGCTATTTCTTACACCTTTTCTTTAAACTTATTTTTTATAAGAAGTGTAATTAAGACTTTGCCCAAAAAGAGGAAACAGGTATTTTTTCGATAGTATAGTTGACATTTGTCTTTTCTATAAAAAACACACACGCACACACACACACACACACACCCACACACACACACACACACTCACACATACACACTCCTGGGAGAACAGAGAAGAGTCTACTACATTTAGAACTGGCAGAAGTGCCATCCTCTGAAATCCACTGCTGTGCCACCCACGTCTATGCAGGCACCACTGCAGCTGAGCTGAGCTCTTACAAGTCTCTTACAGGAGAGTCAGAGCCCACAGGAGACATCGCCACAGATCATCTGTAGTCCACAGGATGGGCACATAACCACAGATAATCTGTATTCCACAGGACGGGCACATAACCACAGATAATCTGTAGTCCACAGGACGGGCAAATAACCACAGATAATCTGTAGCCAAAGGACTGGCACATAACATAAATACATTTCTAATATATAAAATGCAAAAGCTGAAAAACATAAACAAAAAATCTAAAGACAATTTAAAAGAAAGCTTGTCATTGAAATGCTTAATTTTCTTATGGTGACAGTTTTGAGCACAGCGCCCTCTCGTGGCTGTTTTAACAGCTGTGACCCAGCCTTGCTCTCACTCTGCAAGCTTGTGCCAACTAATCAGATTCCATCAGAATCAATAACAATGACAATAAAAAAGAGTGGCATAGTCTTACCAATCAAGGGAGCATCGACTGGACCTATGGAAATACATAGACAACATAGACAGGTACATTTTGGCAGCTTTGCCCTGACTATATTTTTGGACTGCCATTAACCTCTTATTTATTCTCATTTATTATTAATGTAAAGAATTCACTGAATCACAGCTACAATACGATGTAAAGCTAAATGTATCAGTTTTATTTTTAAATGGTACCATGGCACTGTCATTAATACCTTCTTACACGTAAAAGTTCTGCCCTCTCTGACCAGCAGAGGGCAATAGCAGGATAGGAATATAATAATATTATGTACTGCTCTGTGCTATTTTAACATTGTGGTTCAGTGTCACAATGCAGAAACCGGAAATGCGAGAGGACACCGTTAACACTGAATGTTGATTATAATCAAGTGCTGAAAACTCATGAGACATAACATTTTACAACACTGCTATACTTGTGAGAAAGAACATTCCTCTAATGACTTTAGAAAATACCCAAATAGCAATGAGGATAATTAGGCCCAGGTTATACGATGTGTCAACATCTGTTGGTTTTGATGAGCGACAATTAAACTTCTTTAGGATGAATGTAATTAATTAATTTAAATGACACATGGTGCAGTACATCACTGCCCTCATCCAGTATGTCACCCCAGTAGGCATTCCAATAAGTAATAAGAACATCACATCAGAAATAATATGTGTAGTATTCAGCCTAAAGTCTACTGTATACTGTATATTGATATATAGGGAAAGATGAGGCAGGAGAACAGTGTGGAATCAATCGACAGAACATTTGTCATTCTTTTTATTTTTTTAGCCAAATAGACACTATGAAGAAACTTATTAAAATGATAAAGGTCATATAGTTTCTATGTATGGCATATGATTCATATTACCAACCGGAGCACATTATATTGCCGTCATAAGGCGTTGATGATTCACGGCAGCCTGTCTGTTTTTGAATGGTGGCTTTCAGTTTCTTTTTGCTCTCTATAAAAGAAAACTGGTATTCCGAAATGCACTCTACATACACTCAGTGAGAATATTCATTCATTTTATTTTAGACTTATAAAGTCCTCTGCTGTTAGAGGTTTGGATGCATTGTGTGTTCAGAGATGCTCTTCTGTATGTCACTGTTGTAATATGGTAATTTGCGTTACTGTCACCTTCCTGTCAGCTTTGACCAGTCTGGCCATTCTCCTCTGACCTATCTCATTAGCAAGACGTTTCTGCCCGCAGAACTGCTGCTCACTGGATGGTTTTTGTTTTTCGCACAATTCTCTGCAAATTCTATAGATTGTTGTGAAGCTCCTGACCCATATCTGCATGATTGTATACATTGCACTGCTGCCACACAATTGGCTGATAGATAGGTCCTCAGTGGGTGTATAATTAGACAACAACTTTCTAATAATCTTTTTAGAGTAAGTATGAGAATGTGGGGAAATAACTGAATTATTGAATTAGTGTTCACATTTGTCTGGTTGTATATTTATTACTTTGGCATCTGTGAGGCTTTTCAAAAATCAGAAAATTGTGTGCGCAGTCTTCAAATACTGACTTCTGTATTCTTTGGTTGAGCTGGCACAGTGGTTTCCATAGTAACAGAATGTATTTCAGAGAATGGAAAGGACAGAAAGCTCTCATGGTCTTCACATTATTTCACTGTGGGTGGATTCTGGTGTAGATTTAACTGCTAGTTGTTAAATCCTTACATGTTTCTATGTATCAGTATTTTTACAGTAATGACTGCCTCTAACCAGTCCAGGCAGGCTGTTAAAACTGTACCATACCATCTGAATATATCAAACACACTGCAGGCATTTATCTTGTCTGTGGGGAAAAAATCACTGCTGTTAATTCTTGCATGTGTGTAAATTAATGAAAGCATCAATTAAACTATTTCATAAAGTGCTCTTTTATCTCTTCAAGTTTGTTTCCACAAAAAGGCGAACACAGTGGTTGATGCAGATTTAAACAGAGTATTTGAAATGTATTAATGTATTCGATAAATCTGCTTTTCTGTGAACATCTGTGAATGCTGAATGTTATTCCAAGATCATGTGGTCACTTAATAGAGCATGAGTGTGTTAGCATCATTTTGAGGGTCAGAAGTAAGCAGGTCTTACAATGTAACCCGTGTCATGTATCTGGTGGAGTGGGCCATTAAACCAATGGATCATTAACTTCAGACAAACTCCGGCACACTTCCCGCGTGCAGTGCTAACCTAACCTGAGCGTTCTGTGCTAACCATTAACTGACATTAAGACACACTTTTAGACAATGGATGTGTCCGTATCTATTTGCCACTGCTCATCCTGTATTTAATACACTGGGGTTCCATAGAGACAGAAATGGTACAGAAGATACCATTCACAGTTCATTTGCAATGTAGTAGGTGACTGTTCCTCTGTGCATGTGTTACCTCCTAAACATAATACAACAGCTTACACCTTCGGATGGGTAATCGGTGAATAGTTCAGATAATGTGTAAATATTTACTTTCATGTAATTTCAGATCAATTAAAGGTAATTGCGAAGGCAATTAACCAACTGATGTGATAGGGAGAGCAGAGTGATATGCATTGGTTCAGATATGTGGATTTTTTTTTTGCTTCCACCAATTACTCTGGCACAATTAGCTAATTAACTTTGCACACCAACTACGCTTCTCTGGCATATGAAACCACAGTAAAACACTTGCTAAAGGGATTCAGATAACAGAACCGCTGTTGTGGTTGATCGGCGTATCAAGTAATTTAGCAAATAAGCACCTATGTTATTGGATAATTAAATAATTTGCAGCAGTTGGCAGAAGCATAAATTGGAATTAAATCCAGAAACAAATACAGGCCTTCTTGCCCACCCCTGTTTTAGACTGTCACACCTGAAAAATGCCTGTCACAGCTGTGTGTACAGAGAGTGTGTCTGTGTGTAAGGGGTGCTGCTCAGGGTGTCTGTAATGAGAGAATACTGGCAGCAACATGAGAGACTTTCTGTCAAGTCAGAGAGGAACTACACTACACTGGAGGCAGATCAAGACATAGATCAAAGCTGCCTTTTGATATTCTGGAAGATTCCACATCTCACTACTCTGTCTATTGGGTGGGGGTGAGGCTGCAAGATGGAAACAGTTTTAAAGCACGCACCTCGGGGGGAAGATTAAAGCAAAATAAGCAACAAGAATTGCGCTGGCCACTATTAATTCATAAGCATTATTCTCCTTCTAGATGTGTGGTAAGTGTTTGGCACACACACAGCACGACACATTCCTGCTCTTTACAAATGGATGAGTTGCAGACATTAACACAACTGTCACTAACATCCTGACAGGCTGCCGCTGAAATTAAAGCGAGGAATTGGCATGCAGATCAATTCTGCTGGATGTGACAGCATACAATGGGGAAATGCAGTGTACGCAAAAACGTCCCGTACAGTGGGATGTTACCACAAAGGGCCGCCTGTCCTTAAATCTCAGAGTCCCAGAAGAGTCCTGTGTGCAGCCGCGGGTGGGGGGACAGGGGGCAGAGGTGTTTAAGCGACGCGGTAAATGTTTAGCCGACTCGTCCTGTGATTCGTCACCGAGAGGCAGGCTTGCTGGCGGGAGAGGGCCACTCCGCCGTACCTGGTTAATGTTTAAGAGAGCCTCGTCCTATCAATCCCATTCAGTACAATGCAGACGCCTCAGCCCTGTACTACACTGTGATCCTCAGGAGCTGGGCTGCCGCCTTCTTTCCCAGGCTGCTGGTGAATGGTTAACGCAGGCTCAGCTTTATCAATCTGACGCTGTGTTGGAGAGCGGACACGTAGGGCTGGGCTGACACTCGGCCATAGGGCCTCCCGACAGACACAGGAAACACCCAGAGGAAGTGACTCTGCCCACCTGGGATTTCCACTTCCCATTGAAAGGCTGAGCATAAAGACGTTGAGCTTTTATTAGCATGCACCGTGCTGTGCAGTTTCATTCAGTCTCTTGCGATGCCATTAATGCAGCGACAAAATGCTGAAAACTGTTTCCTTGGCACTGACAGTTAAAATTTTATATTTTTGGTGATTTTCTTTGTTTCCATATGGATACTTCTGCCAATGCTTCAAGCAATGATAAAAATGGGGGCAAGTTTTTAATTTAACTCAAAATTTAAGTTCAAATGTGAAAAGTTTTGAACTTTTCACATTTGCCCACTCATATACTGCTACTTCAGCTGGACACAGCTTACCCAGTGACCATTACTAAGGGCCAGGTGTCTTTCTCAAAAGTACAGAGCGGCTCTCATCACTGATGAGGGTTATAAAAATGAATTGTATAAAAAATGAGCAAAGGCCCAATGCAATGTAATAAGATCCTTTTAACACTGTGTTAGGAAAGCCCATGAACTGATGCATACAGTTTTATTTAGTATATTCCTAGATATATTCTATAGCTTTATTTTATAGCTCTTAAAGCACATAAACAAGTGACATCCCTCTGAGAACTATAAAAATCCTTTTTGCAGGAATTATATAAAGTGAAGTCAGCCATTTTAACTGTAGACCTTAAATGTAGGCATGACTGAGGTTACATGTTGTATTCCCCACAGGAATGGCAGATCTTAGTGTGAAGGCATGCTAAGACAAGAGATCTTCAGTATGGGCAGGGGGTAGTCTACACAAGCAGATCAAACAGGTTTTCAGATGGCTTTTGTGTTGGCTCTGCGTGGCTCTATTACGCTGGCACAACAAGGGGGCTACTCAGCCTCTCTCCCTATGCAAAACACAGCCATCAATCTTCCCATGAAAGCAAAACAAGGTGGAATCACAGCACTAGTAATGTGTGCCTGGGGTTTAGCATAGTGAAGAACATCCTAGTAAACACTGCAGTAGCTGATCATTACTAATGATATAATCTTCATACTCAAGACTTAATCTGCATGTATTGTGCATTTTAACAATTAATATATTCACAGGGTAAATTGTCAAAAGTTTTAATAGTCTCATTTATTTCTGATTATTTACAAAAGAAAGTCAGTTGATCATATTGAATTTGATTAGTTAAACAGTACATGCAGATCATCTGTTTACGATGGTACATTTTATTTTAAGGGGAGTGAGAACACCCCGTAAAACTGGCTGACGGAGTGTGGATGAGAACACTGCATATCCAATGAGCCATATGAAAATAAATATTGTCAATTTAACCCGCTAGGGGCAACCAAGATAAATAGTATAAGGTACCAAACAAATGGCAATGTTGCTTCATTATTTAGGTGAACCTACTCAGATACAGTGTCAATCAAAATGGTGAAATATATGAAAATTGTTAGTGCAATCTATTATTTCACAAGCAGTAATTTAAAGTTATAAAGTAGTTATTGAAATGCTGTATGAATCTCAAACTCTGCTCAGAACTCATCAGTGAAGTACATACATCTGGGCATCTATTTCTAGAAGAGAGAACCTCCCATTTAATCAATACAGAAATACTAAGTGAGATATGTTATATAATCTCTCAAAGCTCATAATATATAATGAGAAATGATTATGCCCACACGTTCTACAGATAGCACTTACCATAAGTACATATTGCCTCAGGTTGGTGAGAATGCACGCTTGGAAAAAGAAACATTTTTTTTTCTCAGAAAACAAGAGAGGTGATGTTCTGGTAATATATGCGTGTGTTCACCCGGTCCAGCTGCGAAGAACATGAGAGAGCTCTGCCCACTCTCTCCAACGCAGGCTGATGCCAGCCAGGCCCTGCTTCAATCTGGTGTGTGTGACAAAGCAATGTTCTCTCACATCGATTAAACCTTGGCTGTCCCCTGCTGCTCTGTACTGAGACGCTAGCTAGCTGTGGAGAGAAATGCTTCTCAGAGAATATTTGGCACGATGCGAAAACAGGCCCTGCATCCATTCTGCTTCAGGTATCGAAGTGTGTGTGATGCCTTCACAGGTGATTTCACAGCTTATACAATACGTTCATGACTTTCCTGCACCGTACTTAGAACAAAGGGTTCTGAAAGGGTTCTTTGGTGTGATTCCATTGAGGAACCCTCTATCACAGATGTGAAGTGCGAAAGCTCCCTGCCAAAGACGCATTTTGCCTGACAAAGAACCATTTAAGATAGGGTTCTTCTATGGAATCACAGGGTTCCCATTAGAACCATTTTTTAATGAGGGTAGGCATTCAGAAAATGTCCAACCATTATCTAACCCGTTTAATCTTGGTCGGGGTTGTGAGGGGTGCTGGAGCCTATCCCAGCATGCATTGGGCGAGAGGTAAGAATAAACTATGGACATCTGTCGCCAGGCATACAGTGATGTGTATATAATTGTGTGCGAGTAATAATTGAGTCCTATTATTGCCATTTAACTATGGTATTCTGGGTCAGTTTGGCCCCCATAAATAAGTCGTATAAAAACAATTATCTACACTGTGAGCGTCTTTTACTTCATTCTTCTCTGGCAACAAGGTAACAGCTGAATTGTCACAGAGAAGCAAGATCACACCTTTGTCCGTCAGACAACTGGAGACCCAAGGACTGAGGCCCAGGGTTCTCCTGCATCAGACCACATGATCTTCTGCACCGCACTGGGGTAACCCTTGCTCCTTGAGAACAGAAAAAAGTATGCTATGCTACCTGTTTTGTTTTCACATGAGAAAATTGTAGTTCACATTAGAAAGAAAATGTGAAATGTCACAATTTCATCTAGCACGTTTTGTTTGTGAAAATGATAAATTCATGTGCGAAATTGTGATTTCAATAAGAGAATGGGTGGGCTGAATCTGTTTGCCATTTGTTCTGTGTTCTACCATCTGTTCCAACACATGGTTCCGCTCCTGCTGAGAGAACTGCCGTGTTCAGTCTCTGCTTACTGTTGCGTGCTGCACAGTACAATGTCCAGTGTTCAACTCTAACAGAGTAGATATGAGTCCAACTAACCATCATTTTACTGTGTGCTTTGAGAATGTAAGGGGGGTGTGATGATATCCGTGGGCTTGCCGTAATGTGCCCTTAGCCATAGGGTAGACAGAGATATGTCTCATACAATTTATTTTATGCTTCATTAACACACTCCACTTAACACTCCTCTCCATGTTTGATAATGCTGACTTCACTTATGTCAGTTACCATAGAGATTCTGCATGAAGGTAGAGAAATATGCCCTTTACTCTTTGGCATTCAGGTTTAAACTATAATTTAAATGCTACCTAGTAAGGTCTCCATCCCATCAGCCCGTGTCAACCCAGGGCAAGAGAAATTAATGACTGAACGCACCCTTGGAAAAATAGCGGGGACTAGGCACGATAATGAATGCATATGATTATGCATCAATAATCTCTTTATCATCTATATCCAAGTCTTTCCTTTAATACGCTCATGGTATAATCACCTGCGCTCTTGAATCCACCCACACTCTCCTCCAGGATCAGACGAGGGACCATCAAGTTCGGAATTATTCAAAGACGGAATTCAGCGGGCTGTGGGGCCGCCACTGCCGTGTGATTATGCGCGCTGATTATAGGCGCTTCACATTCCCTCCACTGGAATAAAATTACACAGTGATTACACCGCAGCGGCTCCAACGCCACTATGATATATTAAGGACTGTGTCTGATCCATAACTGTGGTAATTTATATAAATCTACATCACTCCACAAAAGTAGGCCTTCGCATAAGTCTGGACAGTTTGCTGGGCCTATAGGAGAAAACATACTTGCATAATCGGTTGAAATAACACTTGAGTCCTTTTATGCACTTCGCCGAAAACGGATTCAACCATAACATATACTGACTTTGTTGCACTTACAAATGCTTCTGTGCGTTGGATGTGTAAAAACAAAACGGTATGTATGTTTCGTGTGCATACACACATTTCCCATTCATTATGCAACAATAAGCCTATTGTATCATAATGAGGCAAAAGCTCGTTAGACAAGTTCCTTAACGCGCGGTTTGACAAGTTCCATAACGCACGGTTCTATTTATATGATGACCGGTAGGCAATAAATAGCCTGTATAATGCAGGCTGGCTAAACCGGCATGAGACGTTGAGTTTCGACAAGCAGCCTTAGACTAACCCTCATTAACCTTGTCACAAATTTCTTTTTTAGTTGTGAAATTATTTTGCGAATTGAGAAATTTAACAGTCGAACTGTTTTATTACTGTAGCCCAAATTATAGGGTTCTTGGTTTGAAAGTCAACGATATTATAACAAGTGAATACCAGGTCACGTCGATACACATTTCATCACTTTAATTTAACAAATGAATGCTAATACTAGCCTATGTCCATTTGTTTGTTTAACCGTCACAAATCAACGACTAGTTTTGGCCGCTGAGAAACAATCTGAGCTTGACGTAGTGTGAAATCGCATAATACGTCTTTAAGTTTCAGAAACATCAATCTTACTGCGACAATTGGGCACAGTTACCGTCTCGACTGCCGCAGTTTGATTAGTCTACATTACCATGTAAACACATTGCATTACATTAGCTTCAGATGCCTCCTGAGAATGTATTTAATGATTAACAGGCCAAATGAAAATCGCCTCCGTAGAAACGAAACGCATAGACCTGTCCTTCATTACAGAATATACTAATGTTCGATTATCTATCTGTATGTAACCAGCTCGATCATAATCACTTGCTACGTGCAATTTCACAAAAATCGATGTTTATGTGCATTTTGGGCTGTTTTAGGCTTTCATCTTCATTTTATAGAACAATATCTTGGCTTTCATAATCTGCATATCTTAATGGCAATATGTCAAGGTGAAATTAACACCGGAGTTCTGCATTGCATGGAGGCTAGCCAGCTTGTCAACGTTCACCAGTCACAAACAACCACGGGACACAACTCCCTTGATATCTGGATTAGAAAGATAATATTTGGTATTGTTAGAAAGCTTAGATACCCTCCTTTCGATTAGTTTCTAACACTCACAATACATTTGGGGGCAATACGACTGGTTGAGAGAGCAGGTCACATCCAGTAGGCTATATCTGAATATTCTTCTATTATTTTGAACATGGAGATTGTAGAATTAAATGTATCATAAAAGTGCTGGTGTTTGATGTGGGGGGAATGCGTAGGCCTATATCACAACACATGTGTGTTTGTCAGAAATAGCAGGTTCTAGGTGGCTCCATTGCCCCATTATTTTTGATGGCTGAGACTGGTTTTAGCTTTGAGTCATTGATCTCAAGGACAAAAATAAAATAAAATGTATGACTGCATTTTGAGTCTCCAGTGTGACCTATACGCTTAACTTGGATGTGAATGGTCATGGAGTGCCGATATAGCGAAAGCATTTGACGAGATCTCGTCGGTCGTGATAGATCACATGCAACTATAGTTATAGCATCTGCCACTTTATTAGAGAGAAGACGCACGTTGTACCGTACAAACATGTGTAGGGGCAGAAGACGGTCTGCTAGCTAGACGCGTCACATACAGTATGTGCCTCCTACGCACCGTGGAGTCCCTGGTGTCTCCACCAGTGACAGATTGTCGGGGAGCGGTGTCCAGCCAAGATGGTCATGTCACAAAACACTCTGTCTGTCCCTGAGTTGCCCAACTGAGTCCAGGGAACATGGGGTGATTTGGCTATGAGACAAAAAACCTCATTTAAAATTAGCACTCACGTACTAAAAATAGATGGATTTTCCAACTGGGGTTCCTTTGATTAGTCATGGCAATGTCCAAGACAATAATTTTGGCGCACAGGCAAATTACTCCAGCCGGCTGATTGGATAAAATGACAGGAATCCCAGCCCATATTAGGAAAGTGGGGATGAAGCCTTGTCTTTTCATCATATATGTCATATTTCCTTGGTGAATATACCCTGGTAACACATTGGGGACCAGATTCACAGACACAGACTAAGTTTAGTTCTGGACTAAAATGAGTTTTGTATTGAGAATCTCCACCCAAAATTTAGTCTAGGACTAGGCTTAATCTGTGTCTGAGAAACCAGCCCTAAGTGTTTTTCCTCACATTTCCTCACACAATTTTTGGTATTGTGTATACCAGTAAATGTTCATCCAACATGCCTACAACAATTAGGTAATATACTGTACATTAGTATCACATGCTTTTTGCAGCTCAAAAACTGTTAAGAAATTAGTTAAGTGTAATCTGAAGAAGATTCTGATTTAGAGCTGGGATTTATGTCTAGGTCTATATTAATTTGCGTAGTTTTGTATAACACTTGTGTAGCCAAATTGAAGTTAAGCACCATATTTTAACTGCCATATATCTAAAAATGCACTCATGCCACATTTGTTATGACATACTTCCTCGTCCTCATACAATTAAAGTACTTTTATTACAAATGTGACTCTCTTTGCATACATTAGGAAAGCATTCCTAAGTCAGTAATGTTGCTGGTTTTATTTTCTAGAAAGTTCTATATGAAGCCATGAGGGTGAAAAGCAAAAAAAAGAAAGTTCATAGTTTTAAGGGAACTGACTAATTTAAGTATATATACATTGTTATTTGTGGAATTACTTGACACATAGGTGGATATATGTGTTTATACTGGCTTAAAAACTTTCTGTTCACTTGTATGGATTCTGTATACCTCAGCGTTTTCTAATTGCTTAGAAAAACAAAACAATCAGGCACTTTTAATGCATTTTGAGAGCTGTACTGCAAACTGAACTGAAGGAGGGTATAGAAATGTGATTTAATTGCTTTAAGGACTAACCAGTTTTGGGGGGTTGAACATTCCTGGATTCATCAATCCTCTCTATATGGACACATGTTATCATGAGATAGCAGAGAGTTGAATGATCTAAGTAGATATTGTGGAAATCTGAGAATAGTTATGCTTCCTAAAATGATTTATAAAGCGTGAAATAAATGTAAATACACATTGTATATTTAATTACAAACTATAGAATGTAATGTAATTCACAACTTTTATGGTGAAGTGCAAAAACTGTGGTGAATTTTGTCAGCAATAAACCAAGATAATAAAGAATACGCATTGCATTGAATAAAGTCAATCATTTTATTCATGATCATTCATTGTAAAAATAACAACATGACAATATATAGTAGAAATATTTTCTCAAATATTTACAATTCCATTTCAGTTAATTTAACTCAATTTACATTTCGGTGTACCTTGACAGTACATAACAATGTATATTTTTCTTTTCAACAGACAGGTTTTTAGCATTTCTTCTGTCTTTCATTTTATGTACAACCATACATTAATGTACAAAATATTGCAGCAATGTGTGCTACTGGATTACTCAACTACAATATTGTAGTGTTTTACTCACAAGGGTTTTGCTCTAGTCAAAACCTAAACTGCAGAACCTAGAATAACTAACTCTGATTAAGCTTTCAACGAATTAATTCATTTTCATATACGAGTTCCCGTCTATTCCCTTTTGCTTTCCCTTTAAAATACTCTGTCAATAACTCATACAAATATATGTCTTTGTCTCTGGCTGTGCAGGTTTCACATTTCAGTCATATCACCTGAAATATAGGCCACAAATACTCTGGAGCTGGAGCTGTTCGGTGAAATTAGTTCTGAACTCTGACGTAGGCTATTGCTGTTATGGTTACTGTTGCCGTTTCAAAGGTTGGTTGGATCTGTTTTAAAAGCTTATGTAGCAGATGAATGTGTTCGCTCATATTCAGGCATAATATTTATGAGCATTTCTAAGCTAATAAAACAAGAGGTGAGGCGCGAAAAATGCGTCTCTCTACTTTCTTCTGAACACATTCTGAAATTCGCATTGCCATTTCACACTGAAAGCGTACAGTTTTCTTGACAGGCTACTCCGAGATCTGAGCTGTCAACCCGTTGAATCGCAAACGCTGAAATGTTAACATTCGCTAACAGTTTTACCATAAACAATCTCCCAATTTAAGGAAGATATAGCGCCAAACACACAACAACGTGTAGGCTATGTAAGCGCATGTTCAGATTCCTTTAGGAAAAGTGAAGTGGCACATAGGAGCGGCTATAATCTGAGCCCTAAGCTCCATCTTCTCTCTCTGTTTGAGATGCACTCGCCCGTGCCTTTTCCTCTCGTCGCTCCTCGCAAACCTTCTGCCGCAGACGTCGCAAGAAAATGGCTTTTCTCCTGTGTGGGTCCTGGTGTGGGTGGTCAGGTGGTCACTGCGACTGAAACTTCGCAGACAGATACGGCACTGGAAGGGTTTGTGCCCGGTGTGAATGCGAATATGACGGTTGAGCTCATCTGATCGTGTGAACCGCCTCTCACAGTTATCCACTGGACACGGGAAGGGTTTCACCTTGACTGGCCCGTTTGTTGGACCTTTCCTGCCTCGGGATTGTTTCTCCATGGGTGTGCTATCCCTCGCAAAACTTTCTGGCAAAAGAGTCGAATAAAGCAGCGAGTCTATTGTGCTGGATAGGGTGGTTGAGGTGTAAACTAAATCGCACTGGTTTGTCAATGTCTCAATAGGAATACTGGGTAGGTCTAAAACACCCGATTTGAAGACACCGTTAATGTTACTTGCAAAGTCCAAGGTTTGTGCCTGGTGGCTTTTGAAAGGGGGGAACTGAATACTTTGCGCACAGTTGTCGATGAAGCACTGTTCCTGCTTAATCCCTCCTTCTAATTTGCACGCGGGTTCGGAGGTTGGGCAGATAGAAACGAGAGAGTCAATAAAGTCCTTCATATCAATTTCTTGATCGGTTGCGCAGTCCTCGGGCATTTTGAAAAGTTCTGACACCAGGTCTGAGGCCAAATACGAATCGCATTTATTGAAGGGGTCCCACTGACAGTTACTTTCGAACTCATTCTTGACCACCACTGGAAACGTCCCAGTGGCTATTGGTGTCTGGTCCATCGCAGAGGCACCGAAGTTAGTTTGGGCCGGGGCAGAATCACTCACACTCATCTGAACCTCAGTGAAGTCATGGCAGAAGTGTTCTGGTGAATTCAATGCTGGAGAAGAGCAGTTGGACGCTTGGCTTTGAAACCCCGCATCCACGGATGAAGGAGAGGAATATGCAGACTCCGTTTCACGCTGAATTTCAGAGATGGGCAGAGTAGAAATCCCAACTATTTCTGTGATCATGTTGAGCAGCATGTCCGCGCTACACGCTGCCGCCGGAGACGTCTCAACGTAGAAACTGCCTGAGTAATCAAAGGAAGGCGCGGAGCAACCTTTGATAACTTCGCTTGGATCAAAGGAGAATTCCGAGTTAGATACTTCAGCTTTAGGTTCTGCAGCTGCAATATCTGAGGAAGATGGAAGAAGACATGTTTAATTAATCAGCAAAATACATACTACATGAACATTACTTTTGCGTTTGTTAGGTTCACATATGACTATTATGATGATTACGATGATGATTAGTACTATAATTATTTGTATTATTATTATTTGCATCATTATAAATAACTGTCGCGATATGCATCTTGCATTACACTTCTGTTGCACGCCGCCAAAACAACAGGACTCACCTTGATGGTATTGAACAGGTGATTGTGTCTCAGCGGCCAGGCACGTGTCTTGGTTTGCCATTGGCCCAATGTTCTCAATCCCAGGGGAAGAGTTGCAAATATTGTCAAATGAAGAATAAAAATAATGCTGAGAGCTCAAATCCATGTTGTTCAACATGTTTCCCTGTCCCGCTACTCGCGATCGCAGGTCAAGTATGTATGTTGGCGAGAAATAAACAAATGCCAAAAAAAAGACCTTCAGTAAATATACGAAGCTTCTGTAAATATTTTGAAATCCCCCTTCTTTGAAAAATGGTCTAATGTCTTGATGTTTGTTGTTCGCCTGGTTCTGTATGAATCCACAGCATCGGGTTCCCTTCTCCTCCCTTTTATACTGTACGGCTGGTCGATCGCCCCTCCTATCCATTCATCTTATCCTGCTAGAGGATTCCCCGCTGCGTATTCACTTGTCAACTTTTTGCCCATACATGGGCAGAGGATGTGACGGGATCCCCCCAAAAAGGAGTCTTGTGTTTCTGACGTAACAGCAATTCTCATGAAGACCAGTATGGGAGAATGTGGCATTGCCATTACCAACAATTCTCTTTTCTTTCTTATTTTCTTTTCTTACTGAAAAGGAAAATAATTAAATGTAAGGTGTTTGTGCTTCAGGGTTTTCCATCGAAAACGTTTCTGTGTTCATCTTTATTCGGCATCTCCGTCCCAATTCCGATGATGAAGAACAGGCTATGGATTTTTTGCTTATGTTCTGGGTAAGAAAAATAATGTGATCACATTTTGCCAAAATAAAGTTTGCGAACCCAAACAGTATCCTTAGTTGCTCTTTAAAAAGTGCACGCTACTTACAGTGCAAATGCAGGAATATTGCTGTTATCGAATCGGCTACACTGGGTGTAAAAAATATATTCTTTATTAGTAAGAATGCAACACCAGGTGGCGTCAATATTAACCCGAAGTCTGACACTTCTGATAATGGTAAAACTAAAAATATGACATTCTTTTCTCAGGAAAAAAACATGTGTCAGATTATTTGTGTACAGAACACAATAACAAAGTAATATGTGACATAGTCACTTAACTCCATCTTAGCCTACTGCGCACATACACTCAGTGAGCACTTTATTAGGTATTTTTAGACTTATTTTTAGACTTAACGAGGCGTTTTGACAACATAACTGCTGCTCACTGGATGTTTTTTGTTTTTCGCACCATTCTATGCAAACTCTAGAGACTGTTGTGTGTGTAAATGCCAGGACATCAGCAGTTTCTGAAGGACTCAAACCACACTGTCTGGCACCAATTCTGGTGGTTGAAGTGAAAATTAACTGAATATATCTGCATTGCACTGCTGCCACGCGATTGGCTGATTAGATAAGCTCATCTCATAGTAGGAGTACAGGTGTTCCGAATAAAGGGCTGAGAGAGTGTGATTATTGAATATGAATAATAATGTGGGCTCGCGTAGTAATGATTTATATGATGTATAAGAAAATCAAAGGTTATCGGTAACTGTCCATCAGAGTGCAATTAAATTAACGCCCTGCGTGAACTATTGTATAGGCTAGTGTACAGGCTATAATGATCAACATATTAAAAATGTGCACACAGCAGGTTAATAATTCAGGTCATATATTTGAATACATTCGACAACCTCTTACATGGTGGATAAGGTGGTTGAGAAGCAGTGCACTAAAATCTCCAGAATACTTTACGCACTAAGTCGGCTATCGAGTCCTCGGTATATACAGGGCAGCCTAAATCAGGACCAAGGACAGCTCCCCGAAAGCTGGCTTATAGACGCGCAGAAGCAGTTAGTTGGTCATGTACATAACTTGCAAAGATGCCAGATCCAAAACATATATCAACACGTTTCATGACGTTATTTTGTGGAGTTGCGTTTTAAGTGATAATTGTGAGGCAATTCATTGCTCGTTTGGTGGTCAATGAGGGCTTAATTATCTATTGCTGAATACTTTAAGACCCTGTATAATGAACCAGTGGGATAAAATTAATTAACCCTCTTTGAATAAGTTACAATTGCCCACAAATGTGTGCAGCCACTGTATTTGAATAGAATATAATCAACAAAATAAGCTTTTCAGGTTTCTAACAATAAACTTCAATGCAGGCTCATGCATATGTTGAACTACAAACTAAATCTCCGTATTATTTTTAATTTTTCATACTTTGAACAATACGTTATATAAACATTTCGTTATTTAGGCTATATCATTTCAATACAAACCTTCAAATTATGAATGGGTGAAGGACACGTATTGTGTCTGTAGCATTTTCGCATGTAATACAAGTGGGTGTGATTTTATAGAATGCATAGGTTACTATATATATATGCAAGCAGAGAAGCCGGTGGACCTGCGTCGTTACTAACTTTTTATGTATTTTTATTGTATAAAACGAGGGTGGGTCTGCGCGCTTATTTAGATTCCATCCAACTATCTTAGTTTATTGTTTTTTTGACAGCTCTATAAACTACGCTAGTTCACTACTGCACTTAAGCACAGTAAAATTGTTAGTATACACTTGTAGGCGAATCTGTTGTTGCTTATACAGATGTCAGATCGTGATATGATTGAAATAACTACATGATTAAGAGACGAAGTTGGCACGCATAAATAGTTATCAGCATTGCTCCACATCCTTGTCATGTGGACGATTTATCCAGTAATGGATAACCACATCATAGTACCTAGTACATCTAACATAGTACCGTCACCTTTATCTAACGCGAGAGTAACATTCCCCAAGAACAATAATTTCACCTTTAACACTGTTCATTCAATGCGCTCTTTCTGTGACTTCCTCGAGCAAATGTAATTATATGAAATGGATCTTAACATCCGTAATGAAAGTGGTGTATACAAACTATATAATTATAACTCATTAGTGCCGTCAACCTCTATGTTCGGCAACTCGGGTATACTGTTCTCAAGAATGCCTTGAATGTGGACAAAACGTCTTGGTGTTTTTGAAATAAAATTGCTAATTCGGAAGTTCATGTTTGTTCATGTAATTATTTTAGTGTTGATTTTTTTCCCTTCCCGGATGCATTACCATGTCCACCGTCGTGTAATCTGAAGTTGTTGTGGCAGTCTATCCACTGCAACCAGCTTCTATCAATTTGTTATGCAATAGCGCGGCACAGCCAGTGTGTTCATTAACATTTTTACTTTAACGCCAGTTCTTGAAGGGAAATGCACATGGACAGGAAAATAAAGTCCCGCATGTGCAAGTAAACAGCATACAAAGCGATTGGTATATTAATGGAGCCGTTTCTTAGCAACAGGAGCCACATATCACTGGTCACTGGTACCCTCTTACAACACAAATAATGCAACCTTGATCGTTGTGAATGCATTGCAAATGACAGAGAAATTGAAAATGTATCGTCTATTTTTAATCTAAAAATGGTTTAATAGTTAAAGGCAGTAGGATAAATGTAAACAATACAGTCTTTTAGCTCAATGTTCTCAGCCATACACTAATATAATTATACGGTAATTAAATTTTCCAATTCACGCACACAATCCCGAGCAACTACAAATAAATAAATAAATAAATAAATAAATAAATAAATAAATAAATGCAGCATAATCAGTCCTTTAAAATGCAACTTAACACAAGGCGAGTTGTGTAAAATGTAAATGCGACTAATAACACTGGTGGCTTATCAGAGTGTCAGGGTAAGATTAGTGAGTGCTGCCTCAGCGATCCCTGCTATTCTGTGCATTCTCTCCTTGACATGCATCGGATACACCCAGGACCTGGCAGGGAGACTCCACTCAAAAAACAGGACATGCATTGTGTGAGCTGTTCTGTTCTTTCTGTAAAGAGCTCCATCATTCTTTCTTCACCTTTTCCCTTGACAGAGACCAGCTACCGTGCTTTCCCCAGTTTAAATTGGTGTACAGTTCACGCTGTTGTCAGAAAGCTGTGGGCAATGTGGCCCAAAAGTCCCTGTCATAGGTACTGTCAGCTTTGTCACCAAATACTGCATTCAATTTGACTGAGTTTCTCGAGTCAATATGCAGCATTCACCTTAAATGTATCACAACACACAGTTTTACCATATAAGATCAAATCAAGAACTTATTTTGTATTGTTGTCCTTCTATAATAAATGGTAAATGCCTGCATTTATATAGCGCCTTTAACCAAAGTGCTGTACAATTAATACTTCTCAGTCACCCATCCACACACACACTCACACACACTGAGAGCAATTGGCTGCCATGCAAGGTACCAATCAACTCATCAGGGGCAATTGGGGGTTAGGTGTCTTGCTCAGGGACACTTCGACACACCCAGACGGGATTGAACCGGCAACCCTCCAACTGCCAGATGACTGTTCTTATCTCCTGAGCCAATGTTGCCCAGAGGCACGGCTGGAGCTTGTAATGCAAATTAAATGGACATAAAGCATGATGAACACGAGCAATTGCTGGACCAAGTTTTCCACAAAGCCTCAAACATGTATTATGCACTCGCAAAGGCTTCCCCCTTAAGGTAAGCTTTTGATGTATCATGCACTGTCAAAGATAATGGATCAGACTGGGCTTAGGTGAGCAACTCTTGAGACAATGACATCACCATTATATATGCAAACCCTTTTGCGGGGTTGTGTTGTTCCGGAATTTCAACTAACTGTAAGCTAGGGTGGTATACAAGGTGTGAAATCCCACGCCTCCAAAACTCGTTTGTGTCTCATTTCCCACAGTACTGTATATACCCTGAGGCTTCAAAATAAGGAACATCTCGGTCTTAGAAAAACGAAACCAAATCTCAAAGAGGCCAAATAAATAAATAAATAAATGGATTTGGAGCTCCAACATTGAAAACCTCTGCCGGAAACAAGGCAAGCTAAAAATACGGTGTGTGAGGTTGGGTGCCAAGTTTTCACGCCTGCTTACACATCAGCGTCTTTATGTTCGGTGGAAGGAAGTGCTGCTTTTTGAGAAGCAGTCAGACTGCGCTCCGTGTGGGAGCGAGTTAGGGAAGCCCGATAACGCGGTACTGTCAGTGGAAGGCCTGTGTTATGTTCCAGAAATATCGACTCTCCCACTTCCCCTTCCCTACCCACCCTCCGGTCTTCAGCATGAGGATTAGCCACATTTCTCCTCCAGTTCGTGACTGCCGAGGGTTCTACTGCTCCGAAATCTCCCAGACTCCCCCGCACCGAGGAGCTCTTCCTGACTGATGACTGTCCTCTTCTTAGCTAACAGTCTGACAGCATTCCAGGAAAGAAACAGCCGGACTGGACGTGCTTCAGTCACCTGGCAACAACTTTTGCAGGCGTGTGATTGGACTTAAAGACTGCATTAATTCAGACCACTGTCAACATGCTCAGAAAAACGAGTTGTTTGGCTTGTCTCCATAGAGCGGGGGTCGGCAACCCTGGTCCTGGAGAGCTGCAGGGTGTGCTGGTTTTTGTTTTCACTTTAAAATCAGAAACCAATTAAGACTCAAGAAGCAAGCTGAGGTAAGTTAACTTTGTAAACAGCTTTCATTGATCAAGTGCTGATGGACAATGAAAGCCAAACTCTTTGGGCAGAACTCCAAGCACTATGTCTGGCAAACACCAGGTACTGCTCATTATCTGTCTAATGCCATGGTGGTAGCATCATGCTATGGGGGTGCTTCTCCACTGCAGGGACAGGGAGACTGGTCAGAATTCAGGGAAGGATGCAGTGAGGTCCTTGCTCCAGAGTGCATTCGACCTGAGACTGGGGTAACAGTTCTCCATTTAGTCCAACAATGACCTGAAGCAAACAGTCAAGATAATGTTGGAGTGGTTTCGGGAGAAGTTTCTGACTGTCCTTGAGTGGCCCAGCCAAGGCCCAGACTTAAACCCCATAATACATCTGTCGAGAGACCTGAAGATGGCAGTTGACACACTTCCCATCTAATCTGATGGAGCTTGAGAGGATCCGCAGGAAGCATGGGATAAACTGCCCGTGTCCAGGTGTGCAAAGTGTGGAGAGACTCATCCAAGAAGACTTGAAGCTGTAATTGCTGCTACAGAGGCTTCTACAAAGTACTGAATTATTAAGGGTCTGAATACTTACATAAATGAGAGATTTCAGTTTTTGTTTTTAAGAAATTTGCTAAAATATTCACTTTGTCATTATAGGTTATCAAGCATAGATTGATGGGAAATTTCTTTTTTAAATTAAATCAACAACATAATACATTGTGCAGTGAAAGGGTCTGAATATTTCTGAAGCCTCTGTATGTACACATACAATAATAAATACTGTATGCACGTAAATACGTATGCACATATAAGTATATAATATGCATGCCCTTATAAGTAAAGACTGAGAAAGCCACTAAAACTCGAAACACTGTTCCATTCCAACACTCGTAACCATGGCAACAGATGGTTTGCCTTGCACACGGCTTCCGCCGCTCTCCACCGATACAGCCGCTAAACACGGCACCGAGCAGGTAGACAAAAGATCGCTGGGAGGACTATTTATACTACAGCGGTTGCATAACTGCCATAGAGGGCAATGTGGGCTAAGTCATGCAGCTGGAGCGGGCATGGCAAGGAACGGGGGATTTCGGGTGCTCACAGGGACACTGCAGGCACCCCCGTGGTCAAACGAGGAAGAGCCTCATTTTGCTCATTTAACGAGGTACTGCAGCTAGCGGAGGAGAGAAGCTGCGGTCCAGAGAGGGGCCAGGGGAGAGCAGGACATGCAGATACATTTTCCCCCCCGTTTGTTTAAGAGTGAAGTACTGCTGTTGCTTCTACAACAGTCAGCGAGCCGCGCATTGTTAGGCTGTCAATGTGCCTTTTCCGAATCCAAATTACAGCACAGAGATAATTATACAGTCAAGATCGTTCACTTGAGTAAGAGAAAGAAAAGGAGAAGCCAGTATAATTCCGCAGGCGTAGGGTCAGAATAAGGGGTGTGGGGGGGTTAATTTGTAGGAAATAACGAGCGCTTTGAAAAACAAATGCACAATATTCCACTTGAGTGCACTAAGGAACCGCCTGTACCGACATTTAAAAGTTCCCCAGCGACCTTACCTTCCTTCAGCATGTTTGAGCAAGCCGAGCTCAGTTACCAAGGTAAAAGCTTTGACTCATCACCGAAAATGAATCTCATGCATCTAGTATCTCCTCACATCTAAAGGATTTCTAAATTACTTTATTTGCATAATGGTCCCTCCGTGGCAAAGGAAAGGCTGCATTACCCTAATGCACGCAGGTTTAAGTGATGAGCGTGATTTCGCTTTCAGCAAAGAAAAAACAGCTCACAGTCTAATAGAACAATCCCATCTGGTTTAGCTATTGGAAAACTGCTATTGTGCAGATGCTTTTTATGGCAATGGTGTCCAGTTCTGCACCAGAAAATGAATGCACTGCACTACAAATAACTGAAAATGGAAGCAGAAGTGTTTGCTTACAGTCTGCTATCCTAATAGATATACAGGAGGTGCACAGTATTTCCATGATAATTTCTGCTTAACCTTCAAAATCAATGCTCTGCAAATGACTCAATATACAGGCACTGAGTACTTTATTAGGTATTTATGAGGGTTTCAAAATTTTTTTTTTTTTTTTTACTACTACTACTACTGTATGTTAATGACATACAGTACTAACCCTCCTAGGCTGGAATGTGGGTATTTGATTGGTTGATTGGAAGTCAGATAGCAAAAGTGACTGTCCGATGGATACTCATATACAGCACACTCCACGAATGCACAGAGCAGTGCATTTTCCCACCAATCACATCTCTTCCTATATTCTGAACTTGCACAATGACTCTGCTTACTGTAAATGTTTGCATAAGTTAATTACTGCTTTTCTGTTGAACCTGGGGCCCATTATACTCTTTCTGTCAATGTCTCCTGCAGAGAATTTTAACAAATGTAAGGCATAGACAGGTAATGAGGCTTTGCATGTATACACCATCACACTAGCTTCAGTAGCAAAATACAGCCAAGCTCAGGGCCTACTGGCCTGATACTGATTCGGGAATGCAGTAATTCATGTTTGTCATCCAGCATAACTAAGCATTAATGGTTTACTTTTGTACATGGACCAGAGTCCTTTAATGGTGGCAATTCAGTATCTCAGACATGGAGGCACTAGTTTTAATACTGCATAGAACAGTTATCCTCACAATTATGCCTCAGCACCACGATTCAACCCACTTGCTGAACCTGTGCCATCATGAATGGGAAGCTATGAGCAGTTATTTCCAAAGGGATTTATCTTTGTAATCTTGAAGAACACTAGTTTTACAATTATTAACCACACATTTGGAGGTAGGATTTATCCCATCTTCAGACTGCTCGTCCTTTCCAAGAAACCGATATGTATGCAAGGACGTAGCTTTCCTAATGCCCATCTCTGGCATTCTGATGTGTGGTTTGTGTAAATATAAAAATATTAAAGGACATTCACAAATACTGTTGCTCTCAATAACACACCAAATGCATAACAATAACACAGATACACTCAGTGAGCAGTTTATTAGGTAGATCTGTACACCAGCTTGTTAATGCAAACATTGAATTAGTCAATCATGTGGCAGCAACTAAATGCACAAAAGAATGCAGACATGTGATCTAAGAGACTTTGACTGTGGAATGATTGTTGGTGCCAGACTGTTGATGTTTGAGTATCTCAGAAACTGCTGATCTCCTGCGATTTTCACGCACACCAGTCTCTAGCTTGAAAAAAATAAATAAAACATCCAGTGAGCAGCAGTTCTGCAGGTAATAACACGTTGTTAATGAGAGAGGTCAGAGGAGAAGGGCCGGACTGGTCAAAGCTGACAGGAATGTGACAGTAATGCAAATAGCCACATATTTCAACAGTGGTATGCAGAAGAGCATCTCTGAACACACAACATGTCAAACCTCTAAGTGGATAGGCTACAGCAGCAGAAGTCTAAATAAGTCTAAAAATAAGTATAATAAATACCTCATAAATGCTCAGTGAATATATGTGAAATATGTTTGTGGGAAATAAAGTGTGCTGTACATGAAGCACAGCCACCATGTGAGACACTAATGCTTGTGACCTTCAAGGCTGAAAATCCTCAGCAATCATATTATGATGGCAAAGGTCTATGAAGCATCTGAATTAGATGTAATACAGCAGCAAGACTTCTCTATAGACCCCTTTTGTGAATATGAATAGCTGAAGCTAAGTGGTTCCGGGTTCGCCTACGTACCACTTTAGTCTTATGACTGAAGCTAAGTGCGTCCGGGTTTGCCTAATTCCAGGACAGGAGACGACCTTGAAATACCAGGCCACTGCTGAAAGTGCTAGTAGTTGGCCAGCAGAGGGCAGTCTTCCCTCTAGAGTCTGGACCAAGAATATGGCCGCTGGTGTGTGCAGTGCAGTGATCAAGGCACGTTTAACTCCAGTCCTGCCACAATGTCTGCAGGTATTTGTGGATTCCTTTCAATCAGCAGCCTACTATGGCATTGAGAACAAGGTGTGTAGTCTTTAGCAAATCAAAGACTAATATAAACCACTTATGGTGAAACACACTGGAAACTAACAGTACAGCCCTCCAGGACTGAACATTTGGCCCATACTTCACATGGCCCATAATTAATAATGAACAGTGTGTTCATTATTAATTATGTTAACTTGTGTAGTGGTTCCCAGCCCTATTCCTGGGGTTCTACTCTCTTGTAGGTTTTCACTCCAACTCCAACTCCAACAAAGCACTCCACTCAACAGCGAGAGACCGTGTTGAGCTGCTAATCAGTATGAATCAGGTATGCCTTAGATCTTCGGGAACAAGGTTGGGAACCATTGATGTAGCAGATATCCATAGTACTCATATCCAAACTTACCCAAAACATGTAAATGCAGTATATTAATACATATAAAAACATATATTATATTATTATAATATAAAATCAAATAATTAAACGTTTTAACTATGACCCAAAACAAAAGCATTAAAAAATATCGATTTGGTACATTTTCAACACCATTTAAGTCTTTAAATAATCTAGAGGGAGAACACCTATATTCAAGGTTGTATCGCTCTATCGCTCTTATAAAAGCAATGAATTGAGTGCTGCGGGAACGGTCTGCATTCCTGTCTGAAAAGCCGAAGATTTCCATTTCTAGTCTGATAACCTGTGTGCGCGATGTCTTGCCTTTGAACTAATGACAGTTTAAATGCAACGCTTCGTAAATAATGAAAAGTTGCTCGAGGTCAGCTGGAATCCAGAAACGCATTCATACATTTATGAAATAGCGATATTTGTGAAGCCACTGACAGCAAGACGCTTCAATTCTGCGTCTAGTTTAGTAACAGGGCCTCACAATAATGTCTTGCCATGGTAACAAGGCCTGGCAGAAACAATGACCTGCTGCGGATTGACGTCAGGCAGAACCTTTCATGTTCGAGCAGAACGGCGAAGACTGGGTCCAGAGTGATTCAACCTGCGTTTCACACGTCTAATTCCGCACTCACTGATGCTCACCCTCACCGATAGGGCCAAGACGCAATTCCGGGCAGCGTAAACGGCGGGCTCTCAGGTTGTGTGTTTACACAGGCAGACCGACGTAAATGTGGGGGGCAACTCTAGGATTGCAAGATGGCAAGTTGGCAAATTGGTGTGTTGGCAACAGGGAAAATGTCTACCGTGGTTGGGATCAATTCAATCTCAATTCAGGAAATAAACGTTCATTCCGGTCACAAAATAGAACGCCCATGATGTTCAATGGAGATTATAACAACATGGCTCAGGCTATGGAGGTCAAGAGTTTGTATGAGTTTCTCCAGTTTAAACATGGAGGTTTACTGCAGTATCAGGGCTTGATGCAGAGAGTACAGTACAGAGAAATCAAGGGATCAGGGCAACATGGCAAAATTGGAATACTGCACACCATCTTCTTGGACACTGGGTTGTGGAACTCCCAACTCAAGGGCCCATCCTGTGTGCTACTGCTCTGTACTCTTGGAGTAGTCATCTCAATGAGTCTGGACACCAGCACCATAATCCCAAATACCAGAATCATTCAATGTCAAACAATGGAGGAAAAAAATAAAATAAAAAACACACACAAACAATGCACACGTTTAACTCAACTTTTATTGAAATAATTACAATGGAACGGTCTCTGCAGTACTTATGTTTATACAGTTAATCAGAAAAAAATAAAGCCGTTTTGGAATTAAAAAATGACACAGCAACACAAAGCTGCCTCAGAAGAGTTACATTGTTTTTGGTTAAAATGGACATTTTCTGTTTTCCAACAGAGGATAGACTTGCAAAAATAGGCTTAGAAATTTGGTATAAATCCAAATATGTTATTAAGAGCATAAATCAGGTATTTACACTGACTGATTGCTTTGTTTCAATATCATAACCGTATAATTGCCCAGCGTTCTTGGATTTTGATTGCCAACAAAAATATTGACTCATCACTGATTGTGTACAAGCTTTTACCCCCAATGAGGACGTAAAATGCTTCGATAATTTGCCTGTAGTTCATCATAACATAGATGTTGAAGATTAGAAGCTTTTAGTCTGATATTATCTGTAATTATCTGCAACACGTGCATGGAGAGATAGTCAAGGCTACCCAGTCAGATTCTTCAAAGGCAAAAATGAAGCTTGAACAGGAAATGGAATGTCATTACCCAGAGCAAATGATAACCGTACTGTGACAAAAAATGTAGGCAGTATTAGCGGTAAGACACTCATCTCCAAGCCTCAACCTGTGTGAAAGGAGCAGTGGTCCTATGGTGTTACCACTCTTTACTCTGAACACTATCAGACTGACCATATACTCAGGGACACGGGCAGTGTAGTCTGTAAGAGTAATGAATTCTGTGACTCTGATTTCATAAAAGGTATGGCAGGCCAGATCTGATTCTAATGATATGTAGCATACAACACACTCTTCGAGCTCCGATGTAATGTAGTGGCACGTTTAAGGGAACAAATGCACTCATTGGAGGGTCGGTTGAAGCCAGTGATGTATGGTAGCAACTAAAATACCTTTTGAGGATCAACGTGTGTTTCTGAGAACAAAGGTGAAGGAGGGAGAAAAGACAAGCCTCACTGAAACCGGACACGTAATGGAGGCCAAATCCACTCCCTCAGCAACTGCAAGCGGTTTACGCGTTTACTAATTCTTCAGTCATGCCGTTGAGTTTGATAGGGTAGACACCAGAGGTGGAAAGTCCAGGGGTCGGAAAATAAATGTCCTACCATGCGTTTCTTCCACCTCAGACAGATTTCACCAATTAATTCAACCTCCTGACTGAGGATTTGTGTAATTAGCAAATCCTGGATTTTCCAGCTCTGGTAGATGCATGCACAACACATATTTTTACACACTTCAGTTCTCCTCAACGATTAGGCCACTGTTGTGACACTGATGTGTCTTGTTCAAGATAAAGGAAACCTTGAACCAAGCAGAATCCAGGACTATATTATTAGACATCCTTATACGCAAGATAATTATGCAGAGCTGATCTTGCTTTTATAATGGAGGTGCTTACAGTAAGTTCAGTTAAATGTCACCCCCTCCTCCTATAGCTGACTGCTATGACAGGCTTGTATTGTACCGTATATGGTGTCTAATTGGATAAAGCAATTTACGAACAGATCCTGCTTTGACACTATCACACCTTCCAACAGTATACAACAAAATTAATGCAGCAAAGACAACGGACACAGCATAAAGCTCCATAGCCGTAAATGTATAGAGTAAATGTCACTCTGGGTAAGTGGCATTAAAAGCATGCCTCGATTCACATTTATGTAGCAGATCACTGTAAGAAGATTAAGCTGGATAAAACACAACCTTTGTTTGCTGGTTGTTTTACGTACGTAAAACATAAGTTCCTTATGTTTGTGTGTAAAAATAGTTTGTAGCCTACTCTCAGTAATTATCAACGTTATACTGTATTGTACCCTAAAAGCTTTTTTTTCCCAAAAACAATTTCCTTTTTCAAATCCAGGTAGGAGTCTGTCAATCGACAGATGGAAGAGAATGCTGAATTGAAATGCTAGCCTTATTTTTGATGCTGTGTTCTTTTTTAATAAGTGCCTTGCCCTCCTTACCCAAGGTACATGCAATGCAATGGGAAACAGAAAATCTCCAACAGAGAAAGTACACATTAAGACAGTCACTGGTGCAGCAAATCAGTATAACTGACATCTCAATGGATCTGGCTTCCCCTCGCCCCCGATTCTGCTCCGTACAGACATCCCTGATGAAAACCTACACCCCTCCCACCCCTCCTGTCCCCCTCCCAAAAAAGTACTGTAATAATGAGACAGGTCCAAGATTCCCCCTCACTGAGCCAACGAGAGCACCGTGTGTGTGGGCAGAGATGTCTGTAGGGCTGGGGGTCCTCCCTCGGCCAGCCTGGAGCTTAACGCGAGGGCGGGGAATTCCAGCGTCGCGTTCTCCCGCTCTAGTGCTTGATCAGCCCTCCGTCCCCCTCACTCACGAACCGCTTGCGCCCCCTGGTGGATATAACAGAGAACTTTCTGTGTGGGCTCTGTGTTAAGGGCAGACTATTTAGTTTGATCATATTCCCTAAATCAGTGGTTTTCAAACTCAGTCCAGGGGACCCCTGTGTACACGTTTCAAGCACAGCTGCAGCGACAGCTTGTCGTATAGAATGTTTTCTTTGCAATTGGGATTTTTAACCCTCTTAAACCATGTTATGTCAGAAATAGCAATTCATGCTGTGAAGAATATCCCGTATCCACAGTGAATTTCTGTGTAGGTGCCACGTTAAGGCCAGGTGGTTTCAGCCGTTCATTTCCCGTGAACATTAGGACACTCACCTGGTAGGACAGGCGTCTCTTAGCTGTTTGGTGATGACGGACTCCTGGTAGCAGAGGTCCAGGAAGGTCTCCATCATGGTGTTGGCAAGCGGGACGTCTAAGCTGATTTCAGGGAGTTCATCATAGACTCTCTGGAAGCCCTGGCACAGTGAGGAAAACACCACTTTACACACTGCAGAATCTTCTGGAAGAAACCCTCTTTCAGCCTGAATCTGAAGATCCACACCATTCCTGAATAACAGCCTCATCTGAACAGTCTAAATATGGCCAGTTCACCTGAAAACAGGTGCGTACAGACTCATATCTGACACTTAACACTGTCAGAACCTTTCAATGGCAGGAGGCAGCACGCACCCTGTTCATCTGGTCCAGTGTGATGAGTCCCGTTTCCCAGAATGCCTTGAGAAGTTTTGTCATCATGCGGACAGCGGTATCCCCTGTAGACTCCAGAACCATGACCACCGCCTGCAGACCCACAAACACAGGCACATGTCTCCAGAGGGGACCAACACACAAGTGAACAGAAATTCACAGCTATGGAACATAACAAACTTTTCCTGTCGGAAAGGAGTCCTATCCTAGAACGAAGATCAGGTCTTCGTGTTATCTCCACTAAAAGCACAGTTTCTGAAGTTTGAAAAAAGAACCTGACGCAAAGAACACAGGTGAGATCCTGCAAGAAATCTTCCTGTAGGTGGTGGTAGCGTACAGGGCTGGGGGCCGACTGTTAAAGGGAGGGCAGCGTGAACTCAGTGAACTCAATGAAAATCATCCTGCACATAACGTGATGTCTCAAGTCTGAAGGACAGAGCTGGCACAGCTGTGCCAGGAGGTGAAGGTAAGGTCTGAACACAAGGCAAGCGGGCCTTGTCCCACACAGAACAGGAGACCACGTCCAGCCCCCCAGAGGCTCTGACGCAGGCAATTTCACAGAGCGCTGACACTTCAGTAAACTTCTCTTCAGATCGTAATGTAGGCCACATTTCATCCTTCGAAAAAATAAAACGTTTAAGTGCATTTTACACCCCATTACCCCCAATTATGGGTTTATGTTTGGATATGGGAAGACAAACAAGATTGTATATAAGGCATTGAATGTCAATCAAGAGGACCGCTTGTTTAAAAAAAGAAACCAAAAAAAAAAGACATTAATTGAATAGGCCAATTAGTACATTTCCTGGCCTGCCAATGTCTTCACAGGAGTTTGAGGATGCTGTGTTTCGACAGGGGTTTAAAGGAGATGGGTACCTCGTAGACGAGCTCATGGTGGAAGTGAGGAACTTCGAGATCCCTCAGACAGTGCTCTGCCTCTGTCACATCACCGGAGACCAGATACTCCTTCAGCAGCAGATTCATCTGGAACACAAGTGTACTCCATCAGGTCCAGATGACTACCCCAGCCAAGCCTCATAGTGCACTGGGGAAACCTCAGTACAGGCTGATGCTTTGAAGATACAGGGGCAGCCTGGTCCATCCAGGGACATGACTGGGACCTGGAAGAGTGGGGCTTCAAGCCCTGGATGATGCTTTTCCTTTGCATGGGGGCCATTGGAGCCCCTGAGAACTCAAACACGGATAACCCAACAATTAACCCAAAATGTAGGTCTGATTGATGAAAAACATGGCTTCATGAATGTTGATAAGTAGCATTAGTTTCACAAATTATGTATATTTCTAAATCAGAGTTGACGTTGAAATGTATTGTATCTTAAAGTGGACTCCCTCTAATCATTCCTCACACCCATTTGTATGACAGGCTAGCCCCTACTCCTCATCATAAAAAAACGCACAAAACCTTAGGCCAAAAAGATGTGGAGTTGCCCAAACATTCAAGACAGTACTGACTAATGGGGAAAGCTCTTTAATGAGCAGGCAATATTAAACCCAAGTCATATTTGGCATCACATACTGCAAGTGGCTCTGAGAACCACACTGTTTTCAGTGAGGCCCTGGTCCAGATCCAACCTGCTTTCATCTGGCCCCAGCAGACAGTGTTTACTGGTTAGACAGGGACAACCAGGCGGCTTTGGCGGACAATGGGATGAGAAAGCAGGACAAAGCTCAGATTAGCGGCAATGCGGAGAACAGAAATCCGCTGACCGTTGGAATCGCTGGACGCTGTACACCATTAACCAACAATGAGCACAGGGGAGCCCCAATATCTGGGAAACACAAGGACACAGAACTCTAAACAACAGCCGTGTGCAGCACAGACAGACACCCTTCTTCTGGCATTGGCCTTTTCGGCCCTTCTACAGATTTTATTATCAATTTTAATTTTAATTTAAAATACGACAATTTTCTTCCTGGCTAGACGTTCCTAGAATGTGTCAAGAGGTCAGGCCACGCAGGAGGTTGTCTACCAGCCCTCCAGAGCTGCATCTTCTCCTGTCCTTACTAAAATGATTTACATGTTTTTGGGATTGCAGCTCAAGGAAACAGTGTCACAGTGCCATGTTGCAATGGCTACTGCGGGCATGAGCAAATGGCTCAAGCTTCCCAGCATGCCGTGCTCCTTCATTTCTGTTCATCACTCATTACAGGGAAGAGATCCAAGAGATTCAAATGTTCACTTCCACACCAATGAGTGATTCGAAGTACAATGTGTGTCAATGTAGTTATGTAGTAGCCCAATGCATGCTGGGTTATGCTCCAGGTCCACCCACTGGAATGAGCAGGGATGAATGAATAGATAGACGGAGAGATGGACGGTTGGATGTAGTTACAATGTGCAGTAGCTGCTCGTACAAAGACCTTGAGTCTTGCCCTACCTCTTTGATGAGGTGTTTGACTGGCCTCTGGCCGCCGCCCACACCCCACACGTTGTCCAATCGCACCATCTCCTTCTTCATTGAGAGCAGCACTGCGGCCCGGTTCAAAGCAGCCCTGCAGGGGAACACGCGTGGGTATCCCTCCGCATCACGGCAGGTCAAAAACACAACGTATAACTCTGAACTAGAATTATACTCTGCTGCCCTAACTCGCCCTAACTCACCCCATCGGAGCACCCACATGATCTGAACATGTCCCATTTACATTTACATTTTACATTAATGGCATTTGGCAGACGCTCTTATCCAGAGCGACATACAGTTGATTAGACTAAGCAGGAGACAATCTTCCCCTGGAGCAATGCAGGGTTAAGGGCCTTGCTCAAGGGCCCAACGGCTGTGCGGATCTTATTGTGGCTACACCAGGATTAGAACCACCGATTTTGCGTGTCCCAGTCATTTACCTTAACGACTACGCTACAGGCCATCCCATCATATGCCAAACTCAACAATGAGGAGCTTACACTGCAGAACCAAATCTCTAAGTGCTGTCATTGATTTCCTACATCCATAGCATGTTCAGATCATTTTCACCCCTTTCACTGACCAGCTAGTGTTGAACAACATCCTATTTGTGATAGTTTCCTGGAAGATAACCAAGATAACTAGCTTTATACAGCTATAAAGCGTTCCTATTCGTAAGTTATGTAGCATGTGATTTATCTAGTCACCTGAATTAATTATTAATCTGTTAGCAACAGATCCATTTGGTCACAAAAGGATCTTTCAGTTAAGTAGAGCTCTTGCTTCCTTTATCTCACCTGGCATTATCGCAGTCCACCTTGCCTTTGTAATGGTCCAGGAAGCCCATGGGAAGAACATGGTCTGCAATGGCCCTTGCAATAAACTGGCCAAGCATCTATGGACACAATGGACAAATCAGCCGTGACCTTTGTTTTCCATTTTAGGGCAGGGACCGGGCCAGCGTAACCTCGAGCCAAAACAACCGTTGAACGACTTTGTGTATCACCAGACCTATTACTCATTGTCGCTGTCATGAGCAACTGTGAGATGCATTTTCTGAACACAGTTAAGCCTCTGTCACATGACAAGAATCCAACGCTGTCCTCAACGGGGACTGTGCTCAATACTCAAGGCAGCAACCACACGAGAAGATTTGAGCGCCGCCAGCTGTTGGACCTTGACGCCATTCATCCAGCTTTATTGTGATTGGCCGGGCCACAAAATTTCTAAACTAGGTCAATGTTCAAACAGTTTGAACTTGCCGCAACTCGCTGTTAATTTTCAGCTGCGCACTATGCTAAGATTATTGTTGTTTCCAAGTTGGCCAACAATGTTCCCTCCATAGGAAATTAATGGTTTGACACCATTTTGATGCTGCTACTGTACAAGCAGCATTACATGGGTGGCTGAATCAACAGCTTTAAAGCAGGCCAATAACAGCACAGATCCCACCAGAACTTTAACAAGCCAGTCTTATCACCATGAAAGGAACGCAGGCACCAGCATCATCAGGTCCCTACCCTCCACAAAGTCGAGCCAGTTACCTGTGGGGCTTCAGGTGTGTCCAGGATGAGATCTGGTAGGTCCTTGAGCATCTTGTCGAAGGCTCGAGCCATCTCCGTCTCGGTCAGGACCTTGCCCACCATATCGGAGAGAAGTCGTGAGGTCAGCTCCCGGTGGCTGGCCTTGCCCTCCAGGGAGAGCGACACGGCCAGAGACGACACGTTGAACTTTCTGTGCCCCAAATTCAGTCCCTCCAGCAGCATCTGATACGAGACAAACGCAGAGAACACGCATATACATTCGCTGAACACTTTCTTAGGAACACCTGTACACATACTTATTCATGTGATTATCTCATCAGCCAATTGTGTGGCAGCAGAGCAATGCATGACATCAGAAAGATACAGGTCAGCAGCTTAAGTTGATGTTCAGCAGCCTGTAGCGTAGTGGTTAAGGTAAATGACTGGGACAGGCAAGGTCAAGGGTTCGAATCCCAGTGTAGCCACAATAAGATCCGCACAGCCGTTGGGCCCTTGAGCAAGGCCCTTAACCCTGCATTGCTCCAGGGGAGGATTGTCTCCTGCTTAGTCTAATCAACTGTACGTCGCTCTGGATAAGAGCGTCTGCCAAATGCCAATAATCTAATGTTCTCAACGACCAGAATCAGAATGGGGGGAAAAATGTGATCTCAGTGATTTCAACCATGGCATGATTGTTGATGCCAGACTCCTGGTTTTTAATTTTCGCACAAATTGTGGCCTTCCCAGTCTGAATCCAATAGAACACTTTTGGGATGTTGAAGAATGGGAGATTCATAGCATGAATATGCAGCTGACAAATCTGCAGAAATTTGTGTCAATATGGAACAGGATCTTAAAGGAATGTTTTCAACATGTTGTGGAATCCTGTAGGAAGGCTGTATTGAGAGCAAAGGTAGGCCATACGCAGTATTAGTACAGTGTTTCTAATAGTGTTCAGTGAGCATACATGCCCTCAGGGACTGAGTCATTTACCAAGCTACTGACAAACACAGAGAACGCACACATACGTACTCACACCGTTAGAGAACATGCATATCTATAGCCTTAGGGATCAAGTCATTCACCAAATCTGGCATTCTGCACCTGAGAGAAAATGCTTAATTGCGTCAGTTGGATTTCATTTGCACTTCAAGAGACAAACGGTGCCTTTAGGACAAAGACCTTTTTCATATCCATAATGACTCCGCACAATAGTCTTGCGACAGTCTCTGAGGCATAAAGCTTTATTTGAAAGAGAAAGAAAAGCAATACTCTTTTGTTCACTTTTGTTAATGAGCCACCACAGATGTCTGCTCCGACTGTCATCTTTGACTGAATGAAGGCTACGTTCAAATGACGCCCATGAGCAGTTCTGTACACGTCTGCCCCTTTTAAAAATAGCCACTGCGATGAGTGTACTCTCACAGAACGATATGGGGAATTGAAAAAAGTCCAAGCACATGGCAGAACTTGGTACAGAGTGAGAGATAAGAGGCTTGTGTGAAAAGGGAAGGACACCAGCACGAACACCTGCTAGTAAAGAAGGATAGGAAAAACTCAGCAAAAATTAACTATGAGTGGAGAAGGGTTTCTTTTACTTGTTTAATAATATTCGAGTGCTGGGGTATTTTAACACAAGAGGAAGTTAATTCAACATTAAGCTATAAAAATAAAAAAACACAGTATCTAAAAAATAACATCGGAGAATAATCAAATAAATAAATAAATAAGGATTGAGGTTATTCAGAAAATGGAAAAGAGGGGAGAGAGTTTAATGACGCGTTTGGGTCTCACCTGGACCTCCTTGGTGTCTCCGTGCTCAAAGTATTCCTGCACGATGGGGTTGACCGTCTTTTCCAGCTCACGTTCGTCAAGCTCCGGCACCACGGTGGCGTATACGGTCTCTCCCTACAAACAGACACAGATCATCACTCCACCCAAGGCATCATGGGTCGCACACTCAACCCAGGTGTCCAGTACTCTGCTATGCATCTCCTGAACAACAACCTTTCTCGCCCAACCAAACAGGTTTTCACAGTTTAAAACAACACACTAACATTCTAATAATCCTGAGGGTTCCAGCAGTGTCATTCTAACATATGGAATGAATGTGGCAGGGGTGAAATATCAAAGGGAATCAGTGGAGAGTAACAAAGGCTTGTAACCATGTTATATAGTCAGTGTTCATACGACTTAGTTCAGTGGATTCTGAAGGCCGAAACAACTTAACAAGCGGAAGTACTGTCCCCACAATAGGCCTCAGCAGTTTCAGCAGAAGTAGTTAGTGGAGCTAGGAGTAAGAACTTCCCTCAGTACAGAAACACCTGAACTCAATGACCAATCTCTGCAGCTCCAAAAACACCACACTGTATGAAATGAACCACACAATACGAGGCATGCAACCTGTTTAAAGGGGTGCCACCAGTTTCCTGTGGGGCGGCACAGTGCATGATCTCACCTGGGCTATCTCGTCGTAGTTGGGGTCTTTGGCATCTGGTTCCTCCATCTCATAGACCATGCCCGCTGCTCCCCACACCCCCTTCCCGCCAGCTCCACCTGCGGGGGATGACATCATATCATCATCATCATCTTCAACTTCATCTCCACCAACGCTGTGCAGGCCAACCTTACAACAAGCGTAAATGGTGCAGAGAGCAACTCTTTCAATCTACATCATCAACATCAGCTACCATCATTCTCTGCACCACATGATCATGTCCACTGGAGAAATTACAAACATGGCAAAAAGCATTGATTAACATGTTAAAGCATGCTAAACCTGCAGAACAGGAAACCTGATGAAAAGCACTTAAAATGTGATTTTAAAAGCGCTTCAGTGAAATTCTGCACACATATTTATACATTTTACCCTGTATAAATAAATAATATGTTGTCAAAAATTTGAGTGGTTACTCTATGTACCAAAATGTTTTGTTTTCACATAATACTGAAATGAAAGCACTAGCTCTGAATAAGCATGACTGAGAACAGCTGGTTGGTGATTGGTCTTTGCGGTCGCTCTGGATAAAAGTCTGCTAAATGCCTGTAATGTAATGTTTATGTAATGGTCACCATGGCATCAGGGGGTTCATTTATACACACCTTTCTTGGGTAGGCCTCGGCCTTTCCCCATCCTGGACTTGCGGTCGTTGGTGCCGACCTTGCCCTTGGGGCTGGTGGGGTCCCCGGCCTGCTCCGCCCCGGCCTCGGACAGCGACTCGCGGGTGGAGTCGCGGGAGGAGGTCCTGCGCAGGCGCCTCTTGGCTTTGGCCTTCAGGCGGGCTTCATGGAGGGCCTTCTCCTGCGGGGTCCAGTTCCCATTCACCTCCGCCTCGTTCAGGATGTCATCATCGTCGTAGGGCTTGTCCGCGTCCCCCGAGCCAAATGGCCCTGTGAACACACACATACAGGCGTGCGCACACACACACACACACAGACAGAGACACACACACACACACACACACACACACACAGACAGACACAAACACACACAGAGACACAAACACACACACACACACACACACACACACACACACACAGACACAAACACACACAGAGACACAAACACACACACACACCCGCATACACACAAAGACACGGAGACACGGAGACAGACAGCACAAGGAGGTAAAATTAATTCACAAAGCCAGACGACCATCGACTACCTTATTTTGAGTTGCAGCCCCATGTAAACTACCTTTTGGCGCTGCCATCATTTAGAAAATAAAAGGTAGCCTATGTATCATGCACTATGCATTATTTTAGAAGTTGTAGCCTATGACATCAGCAATGTTTGGGCCATTTTCACAAGAATCTGAATATGGAGATTACTAAATTAAGATTCATGTATTCTTTGAAAATGTAGCATAAATTCCAAAAGCTAAACAAATCTGATTTAATGCTTCACACACACTAAATTTACTTGAACTTTTTTCTCTCTCAGTAAACCACAAACACACAATTTCAAGTGCAACTAGAATGTAGCCAGAGATTGTGCACAATAGTATTTTTCTGTGTTTTTTTAAACTATGGATGGCAGGGCAGTCCTTGGAGCTTGCAGTGAATGCCAAGTTCAATCAATGTGAACCAGCAGCTGTCCTTGGGTTGCGGTTTGCCAAATAAAACTCATAGAATGCTGAAGCTTCCTTGCATATCTCACTGGCAAGATAACGACTAGGCCATTAACTCTGACCTTCTTGATAGTTGTTGATTCAGCTCCTTGCTACTTTTTTTTTTTTTCCAAAATCAATTTCTTGTCACTTGTAGAGGACAGCAACCCTTTTTTCAGATTTCATTTGAACAAAAACATGGCATGAAAAGCTGACACTGTGTTGACTATCCCTGTACATAACCTCCAGATGGCAATGTTTTCATTCTGTGAAATTCCATAGGTTACCATCAACCTCCAGACAAGCATTTTGATGGATTTGACTTGTACAATACTTATAAGGCCTAATTCTTGAATGCTCATAGTAATTTTAAAATGTCTCACTGTTGTATTTATAGCAACACCATGACCATGTTTTTGGTAATTTGCCAAGGGTATGAATAAACCTGAAGGCCACACGGTGTGTGTGTGTGTGTGTGTGTGTGCATGTACATGTGTGTGTGTGTGTTTCACGCTGCCCTCACCATTACATTCACAGGCCATTTCATTCCCCTCAGTATCTCTCAAATGCGGAAATAAGCACCTCGGTAGCTTGTCCACACAAACATGTTTTAATCAGTGTGGGGGCTTGGGTTCAATCCCTCAGGCCCTGTTTAGAGCCCATCCCCCTGTGCCACTGAGGGGAGGGTTACTGCATAGGGCGGTGGGACAGTCACGTGACCACTTCCGGGAAACACCAACCAGGGTCAAGATGAGTTATGGTTCAGAATGTAATGAATGTCTCTCCAGGGTCCCACCTGCCACTGCCAAGGAGTTACACCCTATACATTACACACAAGGCAGCCCTGGCGTCTCTAGGGGAACCACAGTGAATATGACCATGTCATTTCAGAAGGTCCCCACTGAGTCTTAGACATACCGGAGGAAAAACTCTGGCAGTGTATTAAGACTGTATTATATATTATGGTTATGAACATGATAATGATCGTTATGCATAGCGACTGGGCTAGCCCACACCATTCCACACATTTTATATTAACCAAAATGTGAACACACCATTTAGGCCTAAACTTCAAAATCGCAAAAGGCAAAACCTCACATTGGAAACAAAAGTGAAAATGTGTATTATGACAATATGGTGTCACAATACTTTGCGTGATAAGGGTTCCCTGGCTGAAAATAAGTTATCTACAGATGTCTTCAGTGTTCTTTTACGTGCATTTTACAATCCAATCGGTATCTAATCTATGCGCACACATTCTACCGCACGTCAACTGATTACGCTAAAATGAAGCTTTAAGAACAAAGCTAGTGTAACACAGGAGCTGTTTTCAGAGCCTATCACACCCCCTCACACACAGGCTTACAGGAAGGGCTTTGCTTTGGCCACATGGCCAACAGACGCAATGTTTTTCGTCTTCCCTGCATACAGCAAAAACTTGCAGTAAACACTGTGAACCAAGTACCGCCTTGCCCTGCAACTCTGCCAAACCAATCTGCCATTCATCAACCATCTCCACAAGCCAAAACCACTGCCCTCCATCAAATAAAGCAGAGAAGAAAAAACATCCCAGCCAAGTGCAAACCATCCAGTGAAGCAAGATATTTCAGACTGTACTGTATCCAGGCGTAACTCTATCCCTCCACATACAGTACAACTAGTTCTACTTCAGGAAAGTTTTTTTAAGCACTCTGCACAGCTTAGTCTAGATCTACATGTTGCATTAGCTTAGCATCATGTCTTGTAGTGTGCTATATTTCTCCTTGGCAACCTGCCCACCAATTCTGTTTAAAGAATGCAGAAGCGACCCAGAGAGAAAATCATCCACCAATATTCCCAGGAACTAAACTGAAGAAATCGCAGGCATACTTGTGTCTTCTTACTCCACTAACAATCCTCACGCCACCAGCATGCAGCACGCCCATGCAATGAGTTATTTGGGGGTTTTAGCATCGTTTTCTGAAATAACACTTGTAAGTATGTTTACAGGCCTTGTGCTCATCATAAAGTGCATAGCTGGTCAGTCACAGCAAGCCTGAACTGACCTTCAGAGGCACTCGCTTTACATGGTTGGATTCACTAGTACAACAGAATTCCATCAGAGATACAGTAGATGGTCTGACCTCAGCTGCATTCTGCAGGGCCTGTTATGAGTTTTGACAAATGTAAAGTTGTTTACAGTCTAAAATTTCCCTCGGGATGAATAAAGAATCTATCTATCTATCTACATTGAAAATGTCACCAAGTCACTTCAGGTATATCATATGAACTACATTGCCACAGGGCCAGCGGATACAGACTTAAGTGTCCTACACACTACACAATCACTAGATGGACAATTTTCAGTCCCACTAGCATGAACAACTGTTGTTAATACTATATTGTGCAAATTAGAATCACCTAACGAGTGCAACAGGAAAGTGGAGTGACTACTAGCAGTCATTGCATGCCGGATAACTGTCCTGGTCGCCTGTATTGCTTTGTGCATGCCACATGTGTTGTATGCCATGACTGTAACCTATTACACCACTGCAAAAGTCTGGGCTGAAGACATTTTATCAATAATATCAAAGATACCAAACCACATGAGATGAGAAGTGAGAATGTACAATATGCTTCTAGACGCCATGACCATACGGCCGTATTGTTGCGCTCAGATCGTGCGGAGGTTTTTGCCAAACTGTGAATATCGTACAGAGAGAAAAGCATGTGTGAGAAACCATTAAAAACCGTTTGTTATTGCAGTTGTCTTGCCCTGCCACTAGGATTGTTTGTGTACATTGAGAGGCTAAAAGGAGGTACGACAGAAGTCTATCTGTGGCGTTCACTGTTGTTTTACAGGTTCTCATATTCTTCGTTGCAGATTGGCTGAGGCTAAAGACATGTAGCTAAAAGTTAATTCAAGATGTAGGGTACATTTTAACACAAGGGTGTGACACACACGCATGAAGTGTTTCAGAAAAGGTTACCTGATCAATTGGTTATGCAATAAAGCTCGATCATCCTGAAGTGGGTCAGTGGGGTCCCACCCTGGCTTGTTGTATCCCTGCTGTGCTTAATTAATCGCGCTTAACTATTGGATTGACTGAACACTGATCGTGATTTGGCATTAGCTAGTAACTTAGCTATGGCAACGTGTTAATCTCGGGTGTAGTCATCTATCGTTCATAAACTGGGCACAATTTTGAAATGGAATTAGAATTAGAAATATAATTAAAGCGATGGCAGGTTGATTAACGTCATAGCAAACTGCAAACGTTAATAATTACAAACAGCAGCTAAACACATTCCATAGGGTTGTGCAGAAACTACACACACATAGGCCAAAAAAGTTGTTAAAACATATCTCGGCAGATTCTAAATGCATAAAATATGTAATCAGGAGAAAACCCAGGCAACATCATTATACGACCGTTAAAAGATGCTAAATTATATTGCTGCCAGGCGAGTTAACCCTTCTGCATTGCGCGAGCACATGGAGCGTGTGGTAAACAATAGCTAGCTGCTAGCTAGCCAGCTAAATAAAATGTCAGCTAGCTAGGTGGTATACGCAAGCGTGGCCACTCTGGCTGGCAAGCTGACAATATTTTCACTCATGCATATACTCGATTGAATTCTCGCAATGCTCTCAAGCATTCGGATAGTTTCTTTGATCTTGCAAAAACCAAAATCTCACCATCCTGTTCCAGAGCGGTGGTCCATGCTTCCACTTCAGTCGCCATTTCTCTCGTCTGCAGGCTGCAACTGGAGACTATTAATTCCTCTTTTTCCCACCACTCTCTATCCGAAAGACACAAAAACATGACGTGCAAGTCTCATTACATCAAGAACAATCTGCAGATGCTTCCGAAATAGATTTATATGGTGCAAGCACAGATCACTGTTGTACCATTCATTTAAAATCTCACCCTCTGTAGTCAAGATTTCAGCAAATAATAATAAAGAAATGTATTCTGATGAAAAAAATATATATCGTTTATCTTCTTGCTTTTAAACAAAAAGAAATGGTTCGTGCACGAAATGTGTTTAAATGAAAAAATATAACCACAAAATATATAATTGTCTCATGCACCTTTAAGGACTTGCTCTTGAACGTAAACAGAATCTGTTTTTAACTTTGGGACGCTCCTAGAATCACGTGGTGAAAACGTGTATTAGGAATGGCTGAAAGGGGGGCGGGAACGCTTCATTCAAGACCAATCAGATGACAAGCTACTGAGAAGAAACCCATAGAAAGTAAACGATGTACGCAACGTTCCCTCCGTGGATTTCTGGTTGCTCCTTATGGCTGGAAAGTGTTGACTGTTCCCAAGACTCTTCCCCGTGAATTAATGAACTATAAAGAAGGCCTGGTAGCTACGTCTATTAATGTAACATTTTAAGTATTCACTGAGAGACATAAATTAGAATTCACTATCACAAACAGATGCAAATGGTTTGTTTTTGTTAGCACTAAATTATGGGGTGCTATTCTCTGAACAATGGACTTCATTGAGCAATGTACGTTAAATATAAAGCATTTAGATACAAAAGCCATATTAAAAAGACCAGATGTCTATCCTATGTTCAAGGTTTCTCAAGGATGCCTTAGATTAGAGCATACACTCACTGTACCGCATTGCAGAATCCTACACACCGCACCCTTTTGCTCTGGGCGTCTTGCTTCCCAGAAATCCCCCTGTGCCAAGTGCAAACCTGTTTTTTAAACTAAACTGGATGACCTAATTCATGCACATATGAATGCAAAGGTTTTGGGACAGTGACACAATGTTGTTTGTTTGTTGTTTTGGCTCTGTACTCCAGCACTAATGAATATTAGGTTAAAGTGCAGACTTTCATTTTCATTCCTCTCCATTTCTTGAATGCCAACTTGCAGAATCCTACTCACAATCAAAACTAACAAAGAAAACCCACAAACTTGAGTACAATAACTTGGCTTTGCCATTGAATCTAGATGCCTTTTGTTTTGATAACAGTACTGAGAATTGCTGAGATTTTGCCACACAGAGAGGCAAACCTAAGCTACTGAATGGATCATGAGAAATGCATGCAGCAAATTCACAATCTTCCTACCCAATATCCAGAATACATTTCCTGCCAAATAAATTTGCAGAGCTTTGTGTGTTCCCTTAATTTTAAAGTATGAAATCCAAAGAGGAATCAACAGTAAATTTGATCACAATATCTACATGCATACTGTATATCTATACTGTCTAAATATACTGTAATCTATGCCACCATGTGAAGACAAAATCAGTTCGCTAACATGCAGCCTCTCTCTTTCCTGTGGTGTGTTGAAATGCCAGTCTCTTATTTTTCAGATACTGAGGTCAGAGGTTAAACTCTGAATTTAAAATGTGGCCCTGAGGAAAGATGTCACGTGTCCTCCAAAAAAAGCTCACAGTAAGTTCCCTTTTTGCAAGGACAGAAAAAATCTTGGGGGAGGCAGGCCATGGGGAACATCCCTGACTAACAGTTTACGAGATAACTTTTTTGATTCTGCTTAAACTAAGCACTGCTGTCAGCGCGGCTAACTCTCTATTATAACAAACAAACAAACAAAACAGAATGTGCTCCTTTGTCTTTTTCTGAATTCCTTCGAGTTCTCTCCCTTTAGCATTTACCAGAGGTGATGATTATATGATGTATTGACACTGGACACTAGATGGGGTGAGAGAAGCATCATACATATAAGAGCATCATTTTTAACATTTTTTTCTACCATCTACCGTTTTACCTATGAACAATAAAATGATTTCCTTTCCTGTGTTTCGTAGAGGCATATCCCTAAAATAAACCAACAATTTATTCTTCAATGTGACCTTCACTTCCTGCTGCCCTGCAATTGGTCATAAAATGTGAGATGCCGGATGCCCTTCAGACAAGCGGATATGTATAAATCACAGAGAGCATATCACCGTGCTGCCGGAAAACTATACCTTTGAATTAATTATTTACTATTCCCCTGTATCTATTTTTTCAGAATACACAGTGACATACTGTAAATACACAACCTCCTCTCTTGCTGGTGTACTTTACCCTTGTGCTGGACCATGTGGTACTGCTCGCAGGGTCAGATTGACCTGGGACATTATTTAGATTTTAAATCAACACAGAAATAAAAATACTTCAATCCCAAAAAATATTGGTAAAATACTATATAGTAAATGCTTGCTAATCACCTCTGTTAGCAATTTAACATTTTACAATTAAAGTGCCATTTGTTTTTTCTGAAAACGTTGAAAAACTCCACTGTAAATACCAGAAAAATCTCTTGAGCAGGGACATCTACTGCAATAACATGAGCAAGGCTGTTGAATGGGAGCTGGACCAACATCCCTCAGACCTGCGGCCTCTCCCAAGGCCATGTGACGTCAAGCTGGCCCCTATATTTGTGGGAGACGACCAGGCCCCCTCCTTTAGTTCGGCGGCTTCTCACGTGAGAAATGGCGGGGCGCTGGATGTCTGAAGAGGTGCTGCTCACGGCTCTGGCCGTTCTACTCGCTCTGCTGGTGGTGCGGAGGGTGGTGGCCGGGAGGCCTTCTCCTGCCTCGCTGCCCTGCCTACCTTCACTCCCCATCCTGGGCAGCCTCCTGAGCTTACGGGAGGACCTCCCCCAGCACCTGCTGCTCACCAGCCTGGGAGAGAGGTACGGGGAGCTGTACGCCCTCTACCTGGGGCCGCACTACACCGTGGTGGTCAACAACTTCAAGCACGCCAGGGAGGTGCTCCTGCAGAAAGGGAAGGAGTTTGCGGGAAGGCCCAAAATGGTGAGAAGCCTGCATGTCCAGCATTTTACTGACAGTGGTCTCTGTGTTGATGTGGTAGTGTTTGTCTGTGGGTGTGTGGGAGGGGGTGCATATACAGTGGAGTGCATAAGTATTTGGACAGGGCTACAATTTCTGTTCTTTTGGCTCTGTATTGCAGCACATTGGACTTGAAACAATGAATATGAGGTAAAAGTGCAGACTGTCACCTTTAATTTGAGGGTACTTACATCCATATCAGGTGATCCATGTAGGAATTACATCCCTTGTTATACATAGTCCTCCCATTATAGGGGACCTAATGTAATTGGACAATTGGCCTCTGAGCTGTTACTCTGAGTCATTGAATACTCTTGAATAAATCAAGAGTATTCATTGACTATCTTAGAAAAGGTCTAAGAACGTTTTCAGTATCTAGTGGTGATTCTAGATTTCCTTTGTTATTGGTGTTTGTCAATATGAGGGCCAGAGTTGTTCCAATGAAAGTAAAGGAAACATTATGAGGCAGAGAAATAAGAAGAAGAAAAAAAAACAGTCAGAGACACAGGCCAATTACTTTTGGTTCCCTAAAATGGAGGGACTGTGTATAAAAAAGGGACAAAACTCCGAGATGGATCACCCAATATGGATGTATGTACCCTCAAATTACAGGGGACAGCCTGCACTTTCGTTGTTATTCATATTCATATTCATTGTTTCAAGTCCAATGTGCTGCAATACAAAGCCAAAAGAACAGAAATTGTGCCACTGTCCAAATGCTTACGGACTGCACTCTATGTGAAAGAAAGAGATAGAAAAAGAAAACGGAGAGAGAAGTTTCTCATCCTGTTTTGACTGCTAAAATGATAACATTTCTTGTTATTTGTCCAAAAGTGACTTCCGTAAATCAAAATTCCTTTATCCAATGAGCGTAAGCAACCCTGGTACTGAACCCTCCCTCCTGAACCCTCTCTACTAAGGTAACCACTGAGCTTCTTTCCCGGGAGGGTAAAGACATCGCTTTCGCTGACTACAGCCCCCTATGGAAGTGCCACCGCAGGCTGGTGCAATCTTCCTTCTCCATGTTCGGAGAAGGCACCAGCAAACTGCAGACAATCGGTGAGGTGTGCCACTAGTATACACTAATACTGGACTACAGACTTTTCTGCAAAAGTAAACTGCAGTTGCAAGCTAGTGTTATGAATTATATTAATCATATTTAACATATAATCTTAGATAGAATTAAAAAAGTGGTAGTTCCGAGAGATAGTAACTTTCCTATTTATACTTTACTTCATTTATTTGTCAGGGTACCATCATAATTTGATGTACCAGATTTAACCAATGCTAATTTTCAGAATATTTTTTCTCATTTGTAAAGACCAAATAGACCAAAGCAGTACCACGCATTACATATCTGTATGTATGTGGGAACAGAAAACAGGGAAATGCACTACTGCCTACTCAACCTACAGTTCTCCCGAAAGAAGGGTTCTTACAGAATTCATACACTACTGCTTCCCCTGGCCAGCCTGATTGACTGATTGATTTGGTTCGGAAGACCATAGATGTTCTATACGGATGGCTGTGTCATGTTGATTTGATTTGGGCAGACCATAGATGTTCTATCCGGATGACTGTGTCATGTTGATTTGGTTTTGGGCAGACCATAGATAGCCGCAGGGTGTTTTGGCAATTGAAAGCTTAGTTAACTCACCTCACCTGGTTTCTTGGGTCTGAATTGGTTGCTGCTATTAAGGCAAAAACCAAAAAGCAGCAGACCCAGCCACTCTCCAGGACCAGGGATGAGGATCACTGCCATAGAGGTTCTCTCACCGTGTAACTGTTCTGCAGTGTGCGAGGAAGCCACCAGCCTGTGCTCTGAATTGTTGAGAGTGGCAGGACAGCCTCTGGATCCAGCGACAGTGCTGATGCGGGCGGTGACCAACGTGGTGTGCGCTCTTGTGTTCGGCTCCACCTACCAGCCTCATGACCCTGAGCTCAAGGTTGTGATGGATTACAACACTGGCATTGTGCAGACCGTGGCAAAGGGAGGCCTCGTGGACATCTTCCCCTGGCTGAGGGTACTGGCCATAATCACCAACTTACGGCTTTATTGGCCATCTAATAAACTATAAGTCTTTGTAATCATCTCTCAATAGCATGAGCTAAATTGTGGTAAATTCCATTTCAAATCAATCAATTCAGAGAATGAAAAAACACCCATAATGGTCTATGATGATGGTTTTCCATCATGATTTTTCAAGTTATAATTGATTTAAAGTCATTTCCTGAATTGAGTGAATTGAAACGGAATTGACAGTTAAAATCTATTTAAAGTTTTTTTTTTTTTTCCAGTGACTGAAATACAATGTGACTAAATAGAATGTACAGCAAAATATGTTTGCTTCAGACTGCCCTATTTTGCCTACAGATCTTCCCCAACAAGGACTTGACGAGACTGAAAGAGTGTATTAAACTGAGAGACCAACTGTTGAACAGGAAGCTGGAGGAGCACAAGGTGACAGATGATGACAGAGGTGGCTGATAGCTTTACGGTTTTCATAGGTGATAACACAGTTATCTATAAAGCAGCATATTATAACTTGAATGTACTGGCTGGGGGCGGCACGGATGGTGCAGTGGGTAGCACTGTCGCGTCACAGCAACGAGGTCCTGGGTTTGAATCCCTGTCAGCCGGGGCCTCTCTGTATGGAGTTTGCATGTTCTCCCTGGGCGGCACGGATGGTGCAGTGGGTAGCACTGCCGCCTCACAGCTAGGAGGTCCTGGGTTCGAATCCCTGTCGGCCGGGGCCTCTCTGTGCGGAGTTTGCATGTTCTCCCCGTGTCTGCGTGGGTTTCCTCCGGGTACTCCGGTTTCCTCCCACAGTCCAAAGACATGCAGGTTAGGCTGATTGGAGAGTCTAAATTGCCCATAGGTATGAGTGTGTGAGTGAATGGTGTGTGTGCCCTGTGATGGACTGGCGACCTGTCCAGGGTGTATTCCTGCCTTTCGCCCAATGTATGCTGGGATAGGCTCCAGCCCCCCTGTGACCCTGTTCAGGATAAGCAGGTTAAGATAATGGATGGATGGATGGATGTTCTCCCTGTGTCTGCGTGGGTTTCCTCCGGGTACTCCGGTTTCCTCCCACAGTCCAAAGACATGCAGGTTAGGCTGATTGGAGAGTCTAAATTGCCCATAGGTATGAGTGTGTGAGTGAATGGTGTGTGTGCCCTGCGATGGACTGGCGACCTGTTCAGGGTGTATTCCTGCCTTTCGCCCAATGTATGCTGGGATAGGCTCCAGCCCCCCTGCGACCCTGTTCAGGATAATCGGGTTAGGATAATGAATGAATGAATGAATGTACTGGCTGGGGTTGTTTATAACTTCTTATAATGTACCAGGAACCCCTACACTTTACAGCAACCTGTGAATCCTCAGTTAATATTCAACTGCAGCATAAATATTTTTGGTATAGTGTTATGGATAGATTAGCAAAGCATAGATCAAATGTACAGTGTACCCATAGCACAGGGGTCTGCAACCGAGGTCCTGGAGAGCCATAAACTCTGCTGGGTTTTTTTTTCACTTTTAAATTAGCCCCAAATTTAGACCCAAGTAACCAGTTGAAGTGAGTTAACAGTGTAATCAACTGCTTTAGTTGATTAATTAAGTGCAGCATAACAACAAAAATCAGCAGAGCCAGCGGCTCTCCAGGACCAGGGTTGCAGACCCCTACCATAGCTAAAGTCTATATCAGGGCTGCCAAACCATGTTCCTGGAGATCCTGTAGGTTTTTGGCACAGCCAATTCTACTAATTAGCAGTTCAAGCAGATTTGAAGCTGTTGAATGAGATGTGCTTGTTAAAGTTGGAGTGAAAGCCTAGAGGACTGTAGACCTCCAGGAACAGGGTTGAGTTTGGCTATGTAGTGTAACCATGTCCCATATAAGTGGGATTTCTGACCTGTTTTGACTGCACAGGCGAGCTACAGCTCAGAGGAAACGCGTGACTTGCTGGACGCCTTGCTGAAGGGCCAGCAGAGCTCAGGGGAGGAGTCCAGCTTCACTGACGACCACGTCCTGATGATCGCGGCTGATGCCTTTGGCGCAGGCGTGGAGACGACCACCACCACACTGCTCTGGGTCCTGGCCTTCCTGCTGCACAACCCTGAGGTGGGTCTCATCCATAGAACACCTCAGTGAACATGAGAGCAGGAGCTATCAAAGACAAACTTTCACTTTCCTGGTGTGAGAGCCACAAGCTGTAATCGCACCCAAATGGCACTTCTGAAACGGGAAAGTAGGCTATTCTTAGTTTCCCCTTCAGGAAAATGGTAGGAAAAAAGTGCCTAAGAATGTGCAATGCTTGTCAGAGGGTGGTAGTCTATAGGTGCATAAAATTTTACCCTAGCCATTAAAAATTGCTTGCTCACTCTCTCACTCACTCACGCATCTATTCACTCACTCACTCATCTATTCACTCACTCACTCACTCACTCACTCTCTCATCCACTCACTCACTCACTCACTCACTCACTCACACACTCACTCATCTATTCACTCACTCACTCACTCGCTCTCTCACTCACTCACTCACTCTCTCACTCACTAACGCATCTATTCACTCACTCACTCATCTATTCACTCACTCACTCACTCACTCACTCATCCACTCACTCACTCACTCACTCATCCACTCACTCACTCACTCACTCTCTCGCATTTAGCAGGCTGAAGATTCTCCACAAGGGAGGGGATTAGCTGATTTCTGAGTGTACCTGACAGAAAAGACGGGTACAATGGCAGCGGTCGCTGCAGTGCATCTGTGCTGATGGCCCTCAGGTCCAGGATAAGATCCACCAGGAGCTGGATGAGCAGATCGGCCGGGACCGGACCCCCAGCCTGGCGGATCGAGGGCGGCTGCCCTACCTGGAGAGCACCCTGAGCGAAGTGCTGCGGATACGGCCAGTCAGCCCCGTGTTCATCCCCCACGTGGCCCTGCAGGACACCAGGTAACCATGGAGACGCCGGGGGAGGGGCACATCGTAAAGCGATTGGGTACCTGGAGGAACGGGGTGGGGCCGGGGGGTAGCCTATAGCCTACAGCCTAGTGACTAAGGTGCCTGACTGCCACCTGGAACGTCGGTGCTTCAAGCCCCCGAGTAGTCGCAATAGTATCAGTGCAGATGTTGGGCCCTTGAGCAAGACCCTTAACCCCACAGCTCCAGGGGGGATTTGTCCTTGCTAAGACTAGTCAACTGTGAGTCGCTTTGGATAAAAGTGTCAGTTAAATAACTGTCATGTAATGTAATGTAATATAATGTGATTTAATGTAATGAATGTAATGGCTGCCTGGAGCTCACCAGTCTCCTCCTCCTCCTGCTCCCCCCCAGCATAGGAGGGCACCGCATCCACAAGGGCACACGTGTGCTGGTCAACATGTGGCACATCCACCATGACCCTCAACAGTGGGAGCAGCCCGAGAAGTTCATGCCAGGTAGGGAGGCCGGTCGGGCGAGAATAGCGTGAGGGAGGCAAATGTGTGTATGCTCAAGGTCTATGAGGGTCTCTTCTTCTTCCACTTCTAATGCTAAATATAATTCTCACCTTTTCTGCCTAGCCTTTCATTGATCACCTAGCAACATGTAACAAGCTTCAGTGAAATAATGACCTAGTATATAATTTACTTTTACCTTTATAAGTCATCTCATTAGACACCAATATTCAGAAAATCCATTCATACTGTATGATGGTCCCATTTTGCAGAAGTGTATATAACTGTACACTACACAGTTTAGGTATTGATTTCTTGTTGTGTGTATATACATATGTGCATTGTCTTCCATGGTCTCTTCCACTGTTTGGGTCCTTAAAAAGCTACGCTTTTATCTGGCGAGTTAAATCCCGTGTTGATCTTTCACCCTTAGAACGCTTCCTGGACAGTGAGGGTCAGCGCTTCTCCCCGCCCTACTTCCTGCCTTTTGGGGCGGGGCCCCGGGTTTGCATGGGCGAGGCTCTGGCCAAGCTGGAGCTCTTCCTGTTCTCCAGCTGGCTCCTGCAGCGGTTCACATTCAGCCTCCCCCCTGGGGTCCCCCTGCCTGACCTCCAGGGGCGCTTCGGCGTGGTCCTCCAGCCGCTGAGCTACACGTTGGCCGTCCGCCCTCGTTTCAGCTGGGCTGACCTCGGAGTGTGACAACCGGTCAAATCTGTTCATATTCTTTCATCACAAAATTCACTGAAAATAATCTCTATTGCATTTCACCCAGGCGTTTCATGAACGATCGTTACTCTCCACTTTTCAGTGCCTCTGAACAGGTTTGACTATTTACTAAGCCACTGGTACATCATATCTGCTTGAAACAACCCAGTTATATTGGCGTTAAAAGACCTGACACAAACATTATAGCTGAAGTACTACTGTATATCAAGTCATTTACCTTAAATAAAAGCCAGTTTTGCATGGATGGTTTTACTGTTTGATGCATGTTCACTATAAAATCTGACCGTTCAAGACACCTAAATTAAAGTAGTTATTGTTGATTCAGATAATCACATATCTTGAGTAATAAGCACACAGGAGTTTCCTTTAATCATCACTTTCTAATCAGTATTTTGAATTTGATATGATTGGTTTCTTTGGTATTTATTGTGATTAGAATTCTCTGCAATTGCTTTTCAGCATGCTTGTGGTGTGCAAGGTCAGTTTAAGATAACCAGATCCAAAGTCCGGCAAGATTGCCTGGTTCTGTTCACTTATCAATAATTATACACAACACATAATCAAAATACTTATCTGTATATGACAGTGACCTCTACATAAACAGTCTATGGTCTACAGCAGTAATGTACACATCCCAACCTGCCACCTAATCATCCCAATTCAACTGGCAAAAAACATTGTTCAGCTTGTGTATAGTGAGCGACTTGGTGCAAAATGGCTGCCGTTGCATCACCCAGGTGGGTGCTACACATTGGTGGTGGTTGAGGCAAGTTTCTCCCTCATCACTTTAAGTGCTTTGAGTGTCTAGAAAAGTGCTATATAGATGTAATGGTCCACATCAGAAAGGTCATTGGCCACACAAAGGGACTATTAGAATGGTTTTCTATGCTTTTCTATAAGGCTGTTCCTTTACAGGCCCATTCATATTCAAACCTGACAGCTCCATTTTAAGTGCCTTGTTCTTAGATTCTCCCCCAAAAACAGATATAAATAAAACTCTCACAATGGGGATGTATGAAACACTTTATTTTCACACAATTTATGTTCACACGTTTATTTATGTTCAAGGGTTGGCTCATAAGCAGTGCTGGCTGCCAAGTCCAACAGACAAACACACACTGATGACGTTAAGCACATTCCATGTAAAACCTAGTACCTGAAGAATAATTCTGTTAGAAAATAATTCACCAATCCGGGTAGAGTGAAGAGTGAGGATAATATTAGGGAAGAACTGAGACAACAAATACCTCTATCGTACATATCAAAGGTCTCCCCATGTCATCAAATTTAAAAATAAACAAAACGTACCCCATCAAATTAAAGGAAATAACACACACTTGATATTATCAGATTAAAGAAAACAATTGCCCTTTACCTTTGAAGAGGTATACATCATCTAAACCATCGCCATCAGCAATAGTCAATCGTACACTCAACAACTGGAGATCAGTGCCCTAATAATGATGTCATAGTGATGTCACTCCCTTTCTTCCATGCGTGGTATATAAGATTTATGGAGACATGGCAAGATTAAAAAGGCATTATACAAAGATCTGTACTACTCACTCACATCTACAGGCGTGTCCTTTCAACAGTAGCAGTACTGGACATGAGAATAGAACCCTTGTCCTTGCACCACAGAAGAAAAAATAAAATAAAATAAAAGCCAATATTTAAACAGTCAACCATGAAATTATTTGTTCATACATATATTTATTCCTGGTTCTTTTGCTTTTTGGTTTCAGAAAATGTATGTATTAAAATATAGAAGATACTGTTTATTCATAGCAAGAGCACTACATAGTATAAGAAACATAAGCACTCGGCTTGACCCTTGCGACTCTGAAACTACAAGGTAAAACAAGGTAACAGTCAGCAACTCACACAGCCAGTGAACAAACAAACAATGGAAGTAGCTGGTTGTTGATGCCCCAAAAACATTTCACACAATGATTTTCTCGATCATGCGTCACAAAACATTTCCTGTGAATACAGGATCCAATCTTTTTAAATGCTTTTATTTTAGTCTAAATTCAGCTTTAAAAAGAAAACTTCATTTGATCAGTGGCCTTAAAAATGAAGCTTTCTGGTTTGAAATGTGCAGTTTCACCATTCTGGCTGAAATGATATAAAGATATGGAGATTCTACTTCTCAACACCATAAATGAAATGAAAACCATAATTTCATATTTTCCACACACGCACGCACACATACAAAACAATAAAATATACTTTTAACATTTTAGAAGGTTTTACAGGTGATGTATTGCAGACAACAGGATCAAATAATATCCATACGATATATTTTACGAATACATATATTTTATTTACAACAAAATTCTAGGTTTATACAGCTAATTTACATTTTATTAGTTGGAGGTAAATAAGTATAGGCTGGGTGGTGGTGAAGCAAACTACAAAATAACCATTTTATGGCACTTTTAAGAACCATTTGCTGTCATCAAGCAACAGCAAGAATATATATTTTAATTTATTACCGAGAAGAAATAACACGTCCCTCTCAATCAACGGGAAACTGTCCTTAAAAGTTTTTAAGGAGAACGATATGGCTGCAAAATGCTTTCAACAACATTGGCACCTGCTTGTTGAAATGATACAAAGCAATTCAGAACAGATGTCTTCATTCGTACTGCAACTAAATAAACAGGTTCAAGTGAATACAAACCGGGTTTAGTGAATTAGCAGCCTCTGATTCAAGATTCATATTTGTAAGCTTTGTACATTCTTCATCTAGTTCCATTGAAACCTCAGGGTGTGTAGGCCATTCAAGAAGTAGGCCAGGCCAGTAAACCACCCCTTCTAGATCCTTCCCTGCAACAATATTCCAAATTACAAAAGGAGCAATTGCCAGATGAATAAGAGCATTTCTGAGAGCAGCACCCTGGTGTGTGGGTGTGTGCGCGCGCGTGTGTGTGTGTGCGTGCATGCACGCGCATGCGTGCGTGTGCGTGTGTGTGTGTGTGCGTGTGTGTGATGTCCCCACTCTTCTCATCTCACCCGGTTCCCGTGTCTCTGACAGAAGGCTGTGCCAGACACCAGTCAGTACCAGTCCGCCCTCACATCAATAGAATGCTCTGTTCTACAAAATATCTTTGTTCAACTTCATTTGTGGGACAAAGGCTGTGGACCTTAGCCGGTTTCAGACGCTTCCATTGACAAGCCTAGAAAAATTTGTTCATATTGAAAAATTGTTGGAATATTTAGAGGACACTGTTGCTCTCTCATTTTGTGTATATTACACAATGTGGAATACTGCATGGTGCTGCAAAAACCTGCCTTAATGGAACATTCTCCATATATGAAAAAATATTTGCCCTCAAAAGGATTTCGGAACACTGAAATGTCTGTATTATATTATATTGCTGTTAGTAAGGAAACTCAATTTGGATGAATTAAAGTTATATATTCTGACTAAACATTGACTAAAGTTATATAGTCTGAATAAACATGCGATACTGTAAGCTGGGGTATGAACAGTACGCTTTCAGCTCACAAAAATGAGCAGGTTCATTCCTTTGTAAACATTTCACATGCCAAAAGCACTGGCTACCTGATGAACAAACATACATTTTCCCAACCCATCACTTCTCTCCACATTACACAAATTCACATGCAGCCTCATTAAAGGTAGTTGCCAAATAAGTTTAGTACACATATTGTTTATACGTAAAAGAAAAATTATATCAAAGAAAATTATGTTGGTCTGAGCCGAGCTCAGTTTCACATGACTTTCCAAGTAAAGAAATAAAAGAAAATGTAATTGAGACAGGGGCAGTGGGATGTGTGGGAGAACAGATGCTACCGTCAGTTTAAAAATTTGAATGAAACTCCCCAGAGAGCATGGTTGTGATCTGCTGGTGGTTGATAAGAATCTGGGCAGTCAGAAATACAGCATTTCGTATGCGATCTGTTCAGCACCGTCAGACTCAGGCTTGAACGGTCAACTGCTCATTACCAAAGCAGGCAGTTCATTTGCATTTGCTACGGTGTTAAAAGTGGTCTCCACTCAACCACCAGACCAAAAATATATGAGCTTTTAATGTGAATTTCAGAATACAAAAACAAACAAAGTTACAATCCTGATACTTAAATTAAGACTTCTCTGATGTTTATATATTTTTCTAAATAATTCAAAACCACCTGACAATTTCCTTACAAGATAGATTTTTTGCACAGGTGGGGTACGAGACATTATGCATCTCAAACAAAACGCATACACTATGGAGGTAAAACGTTTTTTTAATTTAACCAATCTATATGCAACTAGGTCCACTGTGAACCCATTGGCACTTACAATAACATCATGCCCAAGAGGCTTAAAACGCAGCAACGTAGTCTTGACAAGGAGAATGGAAAACACACCAATTAAAAAATGAATTCTGCTGTATATAAATGAGACATATTTGTCTGACAGCAACAGTGCTGCCCAACTTGGGGGTTCAGCCCGTGTGCTGGACTCTTCCGTATCAGATTCCTTGCACACGTCCTAGCTCTGAGTTAAATACCTGTGTGTGACACGTGGGCGATTACATTCAGCCACTGATATCACTACAGACCATCCAGATGGTCAGCTCTGTGTTCTTAACACCGTACGGTTCTGCCTCTCGTCTTTTAGAGCCACAGCATTCCAACTGGCTGTATCTTAGGAACATTCCGGAAAAGGCATATCCAGTGGAGCTTTAGAGGGTTTGGGAGCACCATAAACCCGTCAATAATCAGAAACCCGCAGGTGACCGAGCGGGGAAAAGCAGGAGGTGACCATCTGGATTGTACAGAACACAATCCGTGATTCAGAATCACAGGGGACTTGTGAGGGACGCCAAGCCCGCACAGAACAGAGGAAGAGGAGGGCTGGTGTGTAGACATGACTTCCTCCATTCTGAGCCTTGAGTGCTCAGACAGCAATCGGCATTTAACTCCACTGAAAACGCTGCGCTATACTGTAGCTCCATTTACAATGCTGTGTACAGAATGTAGGAGAAGTACCCAGGCTCATTGCTACAGGTAACTGTACCAAGCGCATCAGTGCCATTCGTCTGAAAAGGACCCAGGCCAACTACACCCTCTGCTGGTTTTCAATGCATCGTGGAATCTGGCGCATTATTACCATCATTATTATTGCCTTATTATTATAAATATTATTATTATTAATCATCACCCCCAAGCAGCCCGTGCAGCAGAGAGGGAAGAGTAACTTAGCGTGTTACAGGCTCGCCGTTACAGTCGAGCAGCAGAACAAACGACCGTTGTCTGCCCCTCGTTTCACTGACGTCAGAATGGAGATAAACGCTGGTTTAGCACAGGCGTGCTAGAAGAGAGAGGGCGGGTGGCCCTAGAGTGCTGTTGAGGCACTGCAGGGAGAAAGGGCTCTACAGTGAAGACGTCGTGTTGACCTCATTCACACCGCCCAGCTGCAGCGGTCTGCTGTGCGACCGGTCCCAGCGCGAGCTCACCAACACTCGCTGACGCTCCACAGAAAATGTCCCTTGTTCTGGGACGCGCGACCGACATTCGGCTCGCGAAAAGAAAACTAGCGTCAATCGGGGCCGCCGCATTTTCTCCTGCAGGTTCTTTAGTGGTAATGCTTTTTTGAATTTCCAAATATGCACCACAAATCATTTATTATTCTTATTTTCTGGGCCTCTGTGCAAACGTGGGCATACTAGCTGACATCACAGGTCTGCCAGGTCCTGTCATTAGGCCCCCTCCCTGTAATTTGAAACGCTCCCGTTTGGTTCTTTTTTGTTTTCGCTCTTTCCTCCCGCTGGTCTGTTCTGCGGTGGGATCCCTCAGGCGGACTCCACCGTGATGACGGCCTCTTCCTGCAGCAGAGCGGAACCGGGGCTGCACAGACTGCCGCACTCCTCACTCATCCGGCTCTGGGCTCGATTAGAGCAGTCTGCGCTGTCGTGGAGAGTGCGGGCCCCTTCCCCCTCGGACTCCTTGAGTTTCCCCGTCTCCTCCTCCGCCTCTGCGCCCTCCTCCTCCTCCTCCTCCTCTTCCTCGCTCTCCACCTGGCAGCGGCACACCTCGATGCCCGAGTCGCCGGTGAGCCTCCGGTGGCGGTACTGGCTCTCATCCGCGTCCACGTCCTCTTCCTCGCCGTCGGAAGCGCAGGGCGTCCGGCAGTCGGGCTCGAAGAAGTCCACATTGGAGGAGAACAGGGCGTGTTTGGGCGGAGACAGGGCGGGTTTCGGGGAAGGGCCCTCTTCCGAACGCTCCCCTCCTTCTTCCGCCGGCTCCTTCAGGGGGTCGGTCAGGGGGTCGGTCAGGGGGTCGCTGAGTGGGAGCGTGGGGGAGCATGGGGCAGAGGGAGAGGCGAGCGGGGGTGAGGGAGGCGCAGGGAGCGGAGGTTGGGGCGAGGTGGGGCTGGTGACCGGAGGGCTGGGGTCGAGAGGCTGGAGGTCGCCCGCCTCGCTGGGCGTGGTGGCGTTGCTGGTGTCGGTCTCGTAGGTCACCTGCACGGAGAAGGAGGTGCTGCAGGGGGAGGTGCCCGAGCAGGATTCGCAGGAGCAGCTGGTGTAGTTGTCGGAGCTCTGAGAGGACGTCATGCCGCTGGGGCCGGCGTGGGCGTAGCGCCCGCCCCCCTGCAGGGCCAAAACCGAGCTGTACGGCGGAGGTGGCGTGCAGGGCTGGGCTGCCACCTCTTCGTACGACGGGAGCTTAAACGACGCCAAGAAACCTGCCAAAAACAAATTGAGGTTTATTTTTATTTCACTGTGCCAGTAACTCGCTGAAGCAAGTGGCTTTTTTCCCCATAATCGTTTCTGCAGTGGAGATACGACAAATCTGAACAAGTATGAAGTTACAGTGAAAAATCTGAGAGAGAAAAGGTGTCGTACTGAGGTCCAGCATGGAGGTGGGGTAGTTGCAGGCCCCGTGGTAGGCGATGAGGTTGATCTCCCTCTGTCTCTGCTGCTGCTGGATCCGCAGCTTGGCCCGGCGGTGTCGATACGCACAGCAGCAGCTGAACATTATCAGGACTGTCCAGAGAAGCCAGAACCCTGAAGAACACAACATTCTTTCACACAACCTCCAAAAAGTACACCCGGAAGAATCCAACAAGTATTTTACTCCTCGACACCTGCTCATAGTCATAGCACAAGAGCTCATAATCATTCAGAGTTCCACACACACACACACACACACACACACACACACACACACACACACGTGTTTGTGGTAGAGTGGCCTATAATGAAATGGAATCAAAACAAGTTAATCTATCGTTATTGTTTTCATTATATTTCTTGGTGTGGACAGGCCTTGACTACGTAACACCACCACCATGGTCTGCAGCAGTTTTACTCACACCAGAGCTCGTAGTAGTAGGTACAGCAGCCTGTCTCTCCACAGCAGTGGCCAGTCTCACAGAGGTACCCACCGCTGCGGTTCACCCAGGGGCAGTACTTAGGGCTACCGATGAGGGGCAGGCTACCAGAACCCTGGTACTCCACGCCCTACAGGAGAGCACAACATGATCACAATGCTGCCTCCATCACGAGAAAGGAAAGGCAATCTAGCCCCGGAAAGTACAGTTCATTTATTACCAATTTCTGACACCAGAAGACCAGCACAGGCAACATCAAACAGCTTTACTAAAAGGGATATTACCCTTTAGTGTAACACAAGTAATTTTTGGTGTTTGTATGGCATGTGTGAATACTAGCGACATCAGATGTCCCAGCTGACCATTAACGGCATCACCGTTCCGCCCAGTTGCTGGTACTCTCTTTTATCAATCTATTATCCTCTGTAGTTAAATTTTGGCAAGGTTACTAAAATGAATGGGAGTGAATTGGAAGCAGGACAATGGTGAGGAACAGTGATGCCATTTACGGTTAATAGGAATGACTGATGTTGCAAGTATCCATGTTAGATGCAAATTTATTGGGGTAAGCTCCATAAAATTACTTGTGCTATATAAAAGAGAAATATCCCTACAATATATGAAAGTGCAAGCAACGCCTACCTGGCTAATGGTTGTCATGTCTGTATTCTGTGGGGATACGGTCATCTGAAATTAAAGAATAATGTCCTTCAGAAATTTTAGCAAGGAAACTGCTTTCTTATTTTTCTTACTTTTGACAGAAAAATAACCTATGTTTTATAATTTAGGCTACTTTAGTCAAAGCTTAAAACCAAGGCCAAAATAACCATGAAAACTCAAATACAGATGCTATTATGGCTAACAGTAATACATACCCAGTACTGTCTACAATTTTCCTGAGATGAGCCCTAACATCATAGCCTAAGGGTTCAGGCAGGAAACATTGACTGTAAATCAACACAGTCCTTTTATTCAAATTATGGATAAAAATGGATCTTTTATTCAAATTTATCATTTTAAATCAATTTTAACATTTCTGAACTTCATGGAGGTTCTATTATCACGACAGGAGTGAGATTCTTGCAATGGGTGCACCACCTAAATGCACTCTGGCCTTGAGGGGAATAGCGTCAGTGAGGCAGTCTTTGTAAACTGGATGTGTTCTGCTCAATTCTCTACCCTGCTCTCCTTAACAGAATACTTTTATTTATTCTCCATCCTATAGACAAATGGAGACGTTCATTGTTCTCGTTTCAATGATTCTTACAGGACAACAACGAAAGAAAGCGTCTCCACTCAATGAGTCTTTAGAGGGCACCCAGACAGAACTGCCAAAAACCCAGACGGTATGGGGGAGGACCCCTCCCCCACTCTGCTCTCTCCAGTGGTAACAATGACATTCGTCAATTAGGACCCAGCACAGACCATTTATGTTGTATTTAATCAGTCTCGTTAGTACAGATAGGTAGATGTACAGTGAATGCATCCATTTAACAGAGCATTTTTAACTAAAGCAACTTTCAAATCTCACCTTTTTACGTAAATGCCATGTAAAATAACTTTAGTAACCCAGCAACCATAATTTATCCCAAATTAGTTTGTTTCGAGAATAATGAAAAAAGATGCAGATCATCTTGATGGACCATAGTCAATTGATAGAGCTAAGAAGTTTGAAAAAGGATCGACCTGTTGATTGAAGATGGGTTGAACATGAAACTATGCCAAAGAGGTCTGACACTGTGCTGATTTCCACCACTGACAGTTTAACAAAAACTACGTTTATGTATCATTCTTTGACATTATGTGAAAATTATGTATCTGCATGGGAGCAATGATGTCAAAAATAAATAACATAAACCTATGCGGGCAAGCACACCATTTTAAATAAAGATTATCAGTATTTATCCTGTGCAAAAACCGATGCAAAATGCACAACCGGATAAATCCTTCTGATTCATACCATCCACTGCTTTCAACAAGGCTTAAAGCGGTATTAAAAGAACAGCATGCAACACAAGCCATTTCATGTCTACCACACTCAGCACAAGACACAACAAATGTGAAACCGAGAAAAAGTGTCAAAAACAGGAAGATGACGTTCGCAGTGTTTACAGCGTTGAGGTTGAGGGTTGATTCAGTTTTACAGGCTGCGAGGTGTGAACACACGCTTTAGTCGGCAGCCACAGTGCTTGGCTGACACCGGGCTCTGGCCGAGAGCAGTACCTGCTCCTGCAGCTGGTCACTGATTCTAGGGTGACGCCAGGGGATGGCCACTCCTGGAGCCTGGGTGAGAAGCAGTAGGTTTCTACTCCAGCCCAAACAAAGCACACCTCATTCAATGGCTAGAGAGCTGCTAATTGTCAGAATCAGGTGTGTCAAATTAGGATTGAAATGGAAAACTACAAGTTAGACGGCAGATCTCCAGGAACAGGATTGGGTAAATGGTTTATGCCTGGGATCATCAACTCTGGCCCTCAAATCCAAATCCAGCCCTGGACTTTTCACCTGGGGAATTAGTGCTACTGATTGGCCAGACTGTCTGCACACCTGACTCCCAGGTAAAGGGAGAGTGGAAAACCAGCAGTTCTCAGAACTCAAGGACTGTGACTTGCTGATCCCTGGTTTATGGCCTATACTAGTTATCTGATGGCCCTTGTCTTTGGTTTAACCTTGCAAATCAACATAGTAGCAAGTACAATTCTCATCAGCCCATCTTTGTAGGAAACAAACTTGCATACCACGAACGCCTGTTCTCCATGTCTCCTGCTTCTGTAACACCTGGCTTCCTGGGCAGGATGCGTTTACCCTGAGAATTTAAAAAAATGACACTTAAAAAGATTCAAATAAACATTACTGAACAGGCGTGTAATATCCTGTTGTTCATTTACATCCACTGTCATATCTCTTTTAGCAGTTTTCAGGTTCATTCTCTTCACTCCATCTTTATTTCTGTCTGATCCACAACTGAGATTAGTGCAACAGAACATAGCCTAAGCCTCCTTTAGGTTTTCCCCACATTCTTCCAGAGATTTATAAAACTACTCATCCTTCTGAATCATCATCAGCATAAAGATGATTCCTGTCCTCCTTTCATCCGTTTGCTATTGTTTTGGGTTGACTTCAATGTTAATCTCCAAATATTCAAACCAGTTGGAGTTCTGTACCAGTGGTAAGTAGTGAAGCAGGAAATCTCCAAAGCCTATTTTAGACAGGAGCCGGTTCCCTAGGCAACTACTTGGGCTCTGTGGATGAGGATACTGCTATTTCAGAGGACATAACCCTCTATATTAAAGAAATGCATTAACATAGGATGAACATGACTGCTCAATACCAAAAGTAAGGATTTACACAGAATTTACCTTTGAAAGGTATAAGTGCACTTAATCTGCCAGGAAATTATTCTTCATACCATTACAGAAACACCAGAATCCTTCAGACATTTCTCATTCATAAAATGTAGCTGGCTATAGGAGCTTCTCCTTCCTGGGTCTCAGTTATTCTTGATCTGGCTGCCATTTTTAACATTTAGATTTAAATTCTCTCTAATCTGAAAATCCCTCTGGTATGGTTTGATTTAATTTAATTTTGCCTTGAATTTTTATGGCACAAATGTCCTCACAGTTATTCCCATGGATAGATTCTGCATCCACCCAATATCTACACCCGTTCCTCATGCCGTCATATGCCAGTGGATCCATTCTGGGTTCACCCAAACTCTGCTTCTCTGGGTCCTCTGACAATATCTACCATTGTTTCCATGCAAGGAATGCAAATATATCTGTCGATCCATCTTGACCTTTCCAACCACTCCACTTTTTTACAATTTAGCGCCTACAATTTAGGATTTTACTGCCACTTTTGTCATTGTCTCATGCGACATTAGCATGTTCTCAGTAAAATATTAGCCAATTTACACTCCTATTTGCTTCAACAAAGAGCAGGAATGCAAAAGCAACACTGCTGGTTTTGATTTCAAGCATTTGTTTATGTGACAGTGGCAAGATGCTTGTTTAAAGTGATCAGCAAAAGACAGAATGCCAAGGACTCATTGCATTCAATTAAAATAGCAAAATGTCAAATGTTGTTATCTGATCTCCAGCCAACCATGTGGGTCCCTGAAACAGAGCTTGGTAAAAATAACATTTGACGTTTCAATTAACGTTTCTTTGTTTCGTGCACAACTGCACCAACAGGTACTGCATTTCATCGAGTTATGCAGTCTCTTTGGCAATTTATGAAGTTGTCTAAGGTGGTAGAATAATGGTTAGGGAACATGCTGTGCTCAAATGCTGTGTGATTCGTTAACCTGAATTGCACCATTAAAAATACCCAGCTGTATAAATGATTTGTAAGGGGGATGGGAGGTAATCCGTGTAAATCGCTTAGGATAAGAGCATCTCCTAATAAATGCCCAAAATATTAATGTGTCGAATTAAAACTGTCAGGAAAGCATTTCTCTCTCAAAAGAAGTAGCAATTGTACCAAATAAATAAATAAAAATCGGAATTTGGCATAATGGTAGTTAATGCAATTAAGTTATGTTAAGGCATACGCAAATGTATTACTTGCATGACGAAATAAATATAGGATAGTGCATAACGATTTGCATTTGGTGCATCGATTACTGGCCAGTGCTAGCTAGTTATTTGAAGAATGCCGTGGGTTTTAAATATACACAAAGAACACTGCCAAACAAAACAACCATCTATGTTCATCCAATGGTACCAGGTACCAGGCAGCTATCTAACTAGCAAGCTAATGTTGCTTGTTATGCCTCGTGAACTGCTATTACAGAACAAAGCAGACCAAAAACTAACAGTCTGTAAAGGAACACTTTTTTATAGCTAGCTTTAAATACATACATTTTCTAACATTAGCTTCAATGTTAACGTTATTTTGTTAGTTTCGCAAGCTATTTGGGCTAAGTATATTGTTGATAATGTTTGCTAGCTAGCTAAATAGTAACTTCCCTGGCTACAGTCAGCTATAAATATTTATTTGCATGCTCGCTACATTTCGTAGCAAGCGAAGGTTCTGTTGTTTTGTGCCTGAGAACACTTCAGGTAAAAAACAAAATCAGCGAACGTTTGCTTCAGTGATCGGCTTGTTATGATTAAAATGAAGGAAAAACTAAAACGCACTCACATCCTCCGCATCCATCTCGTATCTTAATCCATGACCAAAAGTTTCTTGGTATTATAAAATAATCGCCGGGTGCTGTTGCAGTGAGTATCTTCCTCTTTCCAGGTCTAAAGCCAAACTGTCCGCCATTTCCGTCCGGAGAAAGGACAGCTCATCAGGGTTTCCCAACAGTCCTCTGCTGGAAGCAAGCATCACCCTGCGAATACATTGAGACAGAACAACCGCGACTAATCCAAATGATGCACACGTCGCAACGTTATAAGAAAGTAAATGCAATTAAAGGTAGCTTCGGTTACCTAGTAGTTGTTATCATTTAGGTACTGTAAAGTTGTTCCAACGAACTGTCAGTGCATTCGACTCAGATTTGTTCGAATACGTTATGAGTGCCATCTGGACCAATCAGAATAGAAAACGCTGCTCGAAGTTCGACGGCCCAAGCCTGGGATTCGTATTCGTTCTACAACCTGTTTAATGAATGCTGTTAATTAAATCCTAACAGCCGGGTTGTTTGAAACAAGACGACTTCGGCGATTGAATGCACCATGTCAGAGCAGCATATATAGGTGCCTGTATCTGAGAATGTACAATTATTTTCCCGACTGAGCTAGTAAGCAGTGATCCTGCTCAATAAATATGTTTGTCAACACTTGCATCTATTCTGCTAACTAATTAAAAATATATATAATTTTCAATTCAGATGAACATAATACCCCCCCTATATAGCATATCTGCAAATGGCCAAAACAATTCCTGCATCAGCACCGAGGCAGGAGTTACATTAATTGTCCAGGTGGTGTCAGCAGAGTACAAGAAACTGTCGCTTGAGCGTTAGAGTAGCATAAATATAAATGAAATTTATTTGTAGCAGTATCTGGCCTTTTTAGACTATCTCTTGACTAGTTTTATATGTAAAGTCTTTTTATACTGTTTTATTTAAAAAATGTTTATGCCTTTTTGTTGTAGGCTTGGTGTGGAGGATATACACCATTAGTAGCCTACATGCCACTGGATTTACATGAGTATGGCACCCAGGTTTCACTCAGGCAATCGCAAAACTTTATGATGACGTCATAGGTCTATATTTATTTTATAAAAATGAGTTTTACCTGCAGTTCAAATGTATCGTTGCCATGCCAAGATGCCAAGGTGTATTTTTACATCCTGTTCAGCCACTGGGTGCAACAAAAAGCTGTGTCACTGGACCAGAAACTGGGCATAACTGTGCATTCAATTTACAGGTGACAGTAATAAAAAAAATGTATACCAACCTATTTTGGAGGAGCTTACTCGCGTGTTGTACCATTGAACAAGGTTCTCCTGATAAATGCATAAAATGTAATGTAATATGCCTATAACACCACACGGCACTAAGTAAGGTACTATGATTCCAAAACACAATAAGATCTGTACAATATCAACAGTCTCTATAGCTCTCATTAACCTGTTCCAGTATAAACCAATGAAGAACGCTATTAAAAAGTTACTGACGTTAATAACAATCACCGGATCAGGAGATAAATGATGACAAATGAGACAAGACCGCCTCGCAGCGGTGCGGCGCGTTCACCGAGAGTGAACTTCAGCCTCAGCTGCTCCGTCCCGAGTGTGCCCACACAGTGGTGCCTCTCACGTGGCGCTCTGCGTGTACCAGCCCAAAGAATGCCAAATGCAAAGCCACAACGAAGACTGATAGAAGCGAGAAAGATCGTGGTCTGGATCGATTGATTAATGTAAAGCGCCGAGCTGTGCCCGAAGATGAGCTCCTAATTTTGGCTCGAGTCTCATGAAACTGTTGCTACAACACTGTTGCTATGCGGCTATTTGGCAACTCAGTCAAATGACTGTCACAGGCTTGGCAAATTGTGTCATTTGGGGGATAACTTCATGAGTTTGCAGAAATAACTTCTCACAAGGCACAAAAAAAACCAGTTACACACACACACACACACAGACACACACACACACACACACACACACACACACACACACACACACACACACACATGCATGATAGTAAATAGGTTATTGACAAATTTAAGCATGGAAGAAAAGCATTAGCTAATTTGTTTTCTGGACAACATATCTTGTTTAAATACAAAAATACACAAGATCTGGTTCAAATGGCTGGTACAGCTGGGCCGGCAGTGTCCTTACTGGGGCTGCCAATCGAAAGACAGAGCTGAGGCTTAAACTGAGGGCAGGCATCCATCTTCTTCAGTGCAGTCACAACACTCTGGTAAAATGCTTTAAATTTCCTTGCAGCAGTGAGGTCACAATCTGCATTAAAATCTCTCCACAGTTCAGTCACAGAAAGAATAGATGCAGGACTATGTGAAGCTATACCTTTGGCTGCAATTTCCCTCTGACTACTGTCCCAATGGGCAAAAGCCAGTATCTAGACATGGGGGTTTAAATCTTGTTTGACAGAACATTTGACAGAAATGTCTGACTAGATTAACCCCATGTAACTCAGGTTTTACCAAGATATATAGCCTGGTTAAGTTCTAGTTCTAGTTCTGTCTGGCTCAGTTGTTACTCTCCTCATGAATATTCAAAATTCATGTACTTCAGCTGTCCAAATTGTGATGAGAAAGAGACACTTGAGCTTTTCCAAAACTTGAGCAAACTCAGATGAAAATTATAATAATAATAATTCAAAAGGTGCTGCTATTTTTTTTAATCACTGAATATCATAAGATAAGATAGGTAAGTAAGACAATGGAAAATAGCAACATAAGAAGCAAAGACATTTTTACAGCATCATACCGCATTGTTTGGTTAATGTATTGAAGCTTCAATAGCCAATAGTAATCAGATCCTCAGTAGAACAGGAAGAGGGGGATTCTGGGAGGAACAATTCAGGTGATTTATAGAACAGCTCCAGCATGAAGAATCGCCCTCCCTTTCTATCCCAATACACCAAACTGAAGTCATTCATCCTGCTGTTCACCACAATACCAGTATATGCATGCGAGATGGAATAAGAGAGCATACCACTGGAAACACAGCCAACCAAACTGCACACGCAGGACCTATCAAATCCAATACAAAATATAACTGCGACATTCCTGGGATCCACAGATATCTGGTAAATGGCATTAACAATGTGTGTACAGGGAGTTCCCATTTTGACAGTTAATGGAGTGGAAAGGACAATTCACCGTTCCTCTTATCTCCTTTTGTCACTTGTGTTTGTACTGGCCACACACAAACACACCATGCACACACAATCATGCGCGTGTATCATGCAAGAGTACACATGTGGACACATACATGTGCACATATGCGCGCACGCGCACACACACATCCACACACACCACAAAACCATTTTTGCCTCTAAAGAAAAGGAGGGAAGGTTGGGCAGAAATAACTTGTCTACCAATAAAAGGCAGGGGCATCTAAAGCTAACAGTGATGTGACAGGCTCTGTAAAGCCATCTGGAGTTCCAATGCGAGGCATTAGCAGCACATCTGTAAGAGTGCATCTTTATCCCACAGCAGACTTCTTCTTTATCTCTGCCCCTCAATGCAGATGCAAAGATATCTACCCCCCAAACTAACAGTCCCACTGAGATAAACAAAAGATATAGAAAAAGATTAATAAAAGAGAAATTCAGACATTTTAGAATGATCCATTTTCACATGTAATCTCCCATTTCAGTGTAATCCACATTGGGCCTTTATTCTGGTGTCCCAGTGGATTAATGTCCTCTAAAGTAATAAATGTGAGACTCTAATCAGTTCCTCATGCAGTCTGATTGCACTCTGCAGTGAGTGCCTTGGGTTTAACCTCTGACCACGCACGCTAATGACAAAGAGCAGCCAGAAACACAAGAGAAATGGCGTTCTGACTGCAGGGCTCAACCAATCGTGGGGGCCGGTTCTTTCATTCGACCTCCACGTGCATTACGCATGGAGGGCCCTGCATTTTACATTCTAGCTGGGCAGCGGCAGCTGTGGCAGAGATTAATACGGTCAGAGGAGAAGTCAGAGGAGACGGTACAGAGACATTGAAGCCGCGCCACGGCCCAATTGCTTACCGCGAGTCCTGGTTTGCTCGGAGCCGAGAACAGAAAGCTCGCAAATTGCGCGTCAATAGAGCTCCGTCTGCAGAGACGAAGGAAGTGTGTGGGCAGTGTTTACCTCAGAGTAAACGCTCAAATCGAAAGGCCAACGGCTGCAGTTGAAAGAGGATGAACTGATGCGTGACAGTCAGGTGATCGAGCTGCAGAAACATGTGCAGGATCCAGAGAAAAATCATGTCCAATAAGATTATATTTGAATATGCAATTTAAATTCCTGTATTTTTCTTAAGTATAATAACATATGAATATAATACATTAACAACAGCAAATGTAAAAAAATATGTAGACTACCATTCCAGCCATTGCATAATAAAATGAAGCAGAGTCAGCACTATAGCACTGACCCACATTTAAAAAGGACCTTTCACTGACTGCCTCAGATTGATGACCCACCATGTTACTGCTGTGAGGCCCTCCATGTGCGCTACACTTCCCTTTGGGTACATGAAAAGTCAACAACAGGAAGGGAGCCAGCTTTGTGCAGTGTGTTAGCTGAGCGATTTCCATTAGCTAAAGAATGTTGTCAGGTTGCACTTTCATTCTACATATGGCCCTATTCCCTTGACCCCCCCCCCCTCTCCCTTGCAGATTCATGGTTGCAGTAATTTTAAATGGTAGAGATTCCTGTTGCAGAGTAAAAGTCATCAAATATATGTGGTCACTTTCATTTGTTTTGCTTCTCTCCCCGCTTTTCAGACCGAGGACACAGTGACCCAGTTTTGGTTCCCCTCCCCGACTGTATCTCTGTGGGTGTAAAGTTCAGAGGCTTGTGAGTGCTGACTCTCAAACAGGCCCCTCCACTCTTGGCTCCAATGCCCGGGGAATGCGCCAAGGAGAGAGACAGCGGCGAAAAGCGCGAAGGCGGAGTGGCCCAAGAGTCCGTTTATTACAAGAAAGCCCCGAACTGCCGCTCCTCCCACTCGCATTCATAGAATGCACAGGGTCAAAGAGATGTCCTTTCGGATCCCTACAGTGGTGCTTCATAAAGCAGACTGACAACTAAAAGCCACCAGAAAAAAATAATAGCTTTTGCAACCGGCGCCACAAACAAGAATTCCAAAGAATAACAATGAGAAGGTAGAAAAGGTGCTCGTTTTCTTTTTTTTCCCCATCCCAACCAATTATTTTGCTTTGCTTGAGACGGTTACGGACTGCGAAGTGGGGACCGCATTCCTCCGCACACAGCCGGACTGCTGTGGCCGACGACGGAGCCGTAGCCTACCAGCGATGTGAGCTCAAAGATAAGCAGCTGAATGTAGGTCAGCAGTCAGCGCTGACTTACCAATTAGAAACAGCTGTGTGAGTTTGGCCGCTGCCACTGCCCTGTGATCCAGGCTGAGCTCGCTCACACCCCAGCCCCAGTCCTCAAACAGATAAACACACCGTCCGCATTTTCAGCCAACTCTGGAATACTCACTGCGATACATATAGGCATCGTAAGCATGTATAAGAACAGGACATGTTCCTGATGGGTTAAATTTTGACAAGCTGCCTGAACTGTCATGGTCTCTCTGATTGGCTGTGTGCTGTAAATCATGTTTCAGTGCCAGGGCTGTTTTTCTGCATTATTTCCTTCTCTCTGGAGAGGCTCTCTCCTTTCATCATTGAAAAAGGCGGCACTGTGCTTGTCCTTTTCTTTGACAGGGTTCTTCAGCCTCTAGTTTCTTCAATGCCTGTTTCTTCCTTGTGTTTTTTTTTTCCAGTACCATAGGGACAAACAGGACCACAATGTGTCACGCCGCTGAACAGGAACGCATCTGCGAATGGCATCCGTTCGGCTGGAGAATAACGACCTTAATCTCCCGCCCCGAATAGGCCCGCTCCGTGCTGCTTACTCAAACCTGGGAGCAATTACCTGTCTGGCTCCACGCCCTGACCCCCGCCATCTGGAGACAGCGGCTGTCAGCGTCGCACACCAGTGGAATGGAAAACACTTCAGTTAACAAGATTCAATCAGGCCGGGCCTGAGAGGGGCGACCAGGCCACTCCCCGTGGCCGTCTGTTCGCACGGACCCTCTGGCTGCAGGGGAGAGTGTTTAGAGAGGAGGCAAAAGGGTGCCCCCCACCCCCCCCCTTCCTTCCCTGAAGCAGGGGGTGGGAGCTGGCATCGGGCTGAATGGAAGGGCCAGCGCTCTCTCTCACAGGCAGCTGTGCGTATCGAATGCCAGACAGACACTACGGAAAGGCGCGCCCTTCCACGGTCGTTCACACGCACCCGGCCTCTGCAGGGTTTCTGCTGTGCCCGCTGGATCCTGCTGCAGAAATTCGCTGATGAAAGTTTGAGCCAAACATTTTAGCAGTGATGAGCAAATTCCATAAACACGGGAACAGCAAACCCCAAACTGGAGCAGCTGGTGGAGAATGCATGCACATATAAACACATAAAGAGGCACTCGCGTATGTGAAACTAGGTCATATTCGCCTGTTAATATTGCACTCTGAAAAGTCCTCATCAGCTAGATAATACTTTGCCTGAAGTAGCTTGTTCATTTGAAATTATTATCCTGTATTTAAGGCACATTGCAGCATCTGGCATTGTCATTTTGTTTGGCCTCCAGATAGTAGAGTGGATGTTTTAACACTTAATTCTAAGTACTTAATGGACTTAGGGAGAGTGTGGACATTTCAACTAAGGTTACTTTAACCTTGGTGAGCCAAAGGGAAGTCAATTCTGTTGCTAAGGGGGAAAAGATTTCTTATGAAATGCAGCAGTTCTTTAGAGAGGCCCAGTGATTTCCAGGTAGATCTGGTCACATTCAGGCTGTGTGAAAAACAACAGTCCTAACCAGTAAACCTCAACAGTCCATTGTATTGGCTGGGCATGTATCTTTCTGATCTGGGAAACTGCACTCAGGATGTTTGTTATTTGGAGCCATTTCAGAATGCATACTAGTCTTAGACCTGGGCTGTGGCCGCAGTCACACTTTCTGTTTATTTTGGAGATTTTCAAATCCCATTCCCGAAATTGTGAGTTTCCTTCAACTGCTGTCAGTGTAGAGGTTTGGATTCAGAGCTTCATGAGAGCAAGTTTGAAAAATAATTATCCACACACACATACGAGAGCCAGGCAAACACATACACCACATGGCAGGATACAGAGGGAGGAAGAATAACAAATAAATCAGATGAACCAGTGGGGAAAACTACACCCGCAGCACCTCACCACTGCGGTTAAGGGCAGGACTCACTTTCAAAAGTGCAAATTCAACAGCAGAGCCCTTCCAAGTGCGCCTAAAATAACACCAGGGCCTTCATTACCAGTATATGCTGAGCAAAACCGCATCTTTGTGCAAGCGTGGTTAAAGGGGACAGGAGAATAATCGCAGGCGCTCTTGTTACAATGGGATAAGCTGGAGCATATCCAACAGCCCAGAGGGGCTCGGCCCTGACGTAGCTAGCGCTTTGAAGAGGAATGCCTGTCACTAAATTAAGGCCACTTTACGTAACAGTACAGCATGGCAGTGTTACGAGGGGTGCCTCGAAATAGGTCTGCCGTAAAGTTGAGCCTATTTATATTTTTCATTGTAAACAGTCAGTATTTATAAAGTTGAGCACCTTCACTGCTGGGAGATTGGATGTGGGAAATGTAGTTTCTTGAAACTCCCTGTGGTCAAAGGAGTGCTCTGAAGACTAGCGATCTGTTCTCACATGTGTAGACAGTAAGGCTGCAAACACAGGAAACATCGTCACATCTCCCTCTTACAGAAGCACTCAGCTACAAAAGCCACTTGTTACCAGAAAGAAGCATGGCAGGTCTAAATCGAAAGAGGCAAAACCAGGTCACTCATTACCCACAATTTCAAGTTCTGAAACCCTGTGAAAAACATACAGTACTGTGCAGAAGTCTTAGGCACCCCAGACTTTATTATATATCTGTTTTATGTGTGTGTGTGTGTGTGTGTGTGTGTGTGTTAGTATAAAAGAACACATTTGAGATTTCCAAATATTCATTTTTGTATTTAATTTTAAAAAGTAATATATTACTATAAGCAATTGACTTCTTTTTACATGAAAACTTGATCAAGGCTGTCTGAGATCAGAAGCAAGGAGCCAACCAAAGTCTTCAAAAAAACTGTGGCAAGTTCTCCAACATGCTTGGAACAACCTCCCTGCTGATTGTCTTCTAGAACTGCAGGACAGGCTATTTCAGAGAAGTGATGAAGTTTTAACGCCGAAAGGTGTTAAAAAATATTGATTTGATTCAGTTTTTACCTATTCTGCCAAATTACTAAAAAGTAATGTAAAATGTATAGTATGTTTATTTAGGACCTTTCATTTAATTATTTTGTTGTTCCAAGCATGTTGGAGTACTTGCCACAGTTCTTCTGTAGACTTGAATATTTGAAATTAATATTTGTAAATCTCAAATGTGTTATTTTATACTAACACGCACAAAAAAATAAACATATATATTATAAAGTCATCCTGAACCATCCTGAACACAAAAAGCGTAGTGGAATGAGGTTTGAAACATTGCTGCAAAAACCTCACTGGTGATCAGCAAAGGATTGCATAATAACAGAGAGAACAGAGGTTCCTGAACCACTCAACCACTCAACCATTGTTGAAATCTTGTTTTCCTTCCCTCAACACTCACACAGATACAGCCAGACTATTCAAACATTTTTGGCTGTCACAAATAAAATTAGACAAGCTCAATTCCATGACTGGCAGAAATGTCAGGCACGGCTGATGATACCCTTATCATGGCTGGCCCAACCGTGCTTACTCATGTTATCATTTACTGCACGTAATTCCCCTCTGTGTAGTACATGTCATTTCCAAAACAGTCTTCAGCAATTGATTGATAACAGTGAATGACTACCTCTGAGAAGGCGTAGTGAGACGCAACGCTAAGCTAGGTATGTTACACTACTCCTTCTTAGAGGTACTGTGATGCAATGCTAGGCTAGGCGTGTTACAAGCTTTTGCTGTAGGCCACTTTGGCAATATCATGACTGACAGCAGCAATTAATGTTTTCAACACCTGATATGTGACACTTAGTTGGGCATGCATGTTTCAAACTGAATATTCCTCGATCCTGTATGAGCAGGATAACCAGAAACACACACCTCTTACTGGTAACATTTCCACATTGATTCATTCCCATTCAGAACTGATGTCTCTCACATCACTGCAGCCCTGCATCAACTGATGACCTACATTCACTATTTCCCTTTTGCTGTAGTTTCAGTGTAATAGCTGTCACCTGACCTGTCAGAGGGTACACAGTGTAGAACTGCATGCAGCAGTACGATGGTTCATTCTACATTTTGAACAGTGTCAAACTCTTCAAACATGTTGCTACAGAGCATGATTCTTGCCTACCTATATTCCTGCTTATGATACAGTATCCCCCCAGATATGTCTAAATTCAAACAGAAAGAAAACATCTCTCTTTTGAAGATAATAATAATGTCTTGTGTTTTGTTTCATAGGTTGAAATACATTTTATAGACTACAAGAAACCTGAAACAAATTAATATTCTCTCAGGTATAATTACTTTTGGAAATATACCAGAGATCATGTTGACTGCAAAATGTCAGACTGCCTAAAATCATAAACTTGAAGCAATGCTGGAAAGACCTAGAAACGAGAGATTCAAGTTACATGAGCTTTCCAACCATCCAGTCTTTTTTCTTCTTTTTTTTTTGACTGCAATCTCCATTTCATTAATTTTAGAGGCCTGTTTGGAATGGTTTCTTTCTTCAGTGAGATGGAATCAATAAATACACCAACATTATGAAGGTTGCAGAAATCTAAAAATGCTTCTCACTTTTGATTCATCCTGAAACATTTGTTTAGGGTTGCAGTTTTTGTGTATAGATGTCCAGAAGTTATATACAGATAGATAGACAATAGAAGTTTTATTGCTGTGCTTCCTGCAATAATCTAATCAAATCCTGCAAGAAAATGTTGCAGCACTCTCTTCCTCCAGATAGCCTGTGGGCAAGGAGCCTGAAGTTGTATTCTAAGAGCACTTACTTGCCGAGAAAAATCGCGGGGACAGAATTCTGAGCAGAAAAATGAAAGTCCAAGCAGAGGAAATGAAGAGGCCAGCTGGCTGCCAGAGGCTTGCGTGAGGAAGCAGCAGGACTCCCTCCATGCTGTACAGATGATCGCCATATAAATAGGAAAGTGGAGCGGGGAAAAAATAGGTTTTATTCGACATCTGGCATGCAATTCTTTTGTGAAAGATTTCTCCGGTGATTTGGCATCCATACCGGCTCCCAATTCATGTATGACACGGTGTTTTGGATAAACAGTGCAGGCGTGCTGCAGCTGACAGCGTGTCAGGTCGGAACAGCCAGGAACAGCACAGCCAGAACCACTTCACCTTCCCAGCCAAGCAGAAACACAACGAGATGGAGCAGATGTCACACCAACCTTAGGCATGTCGAGAATGCCCACAGCCACCCCTCAGCAGCCACAACTGTCAACAAACCTTTATAAAAAATAAACTAAAGTAACAGAGTGGCTCTATACATGTGTTTGCTATGTCTGAATAAGTTCCTAACAAAAGTACAGGGAAATAAACAAGGTGGGCTAACAAGGTGGGCTAAAGTAAATGTGTGGCGTTAAAACTTTTCTTGAGTCACGTTCCTACACATGCAGTTCAAGAGGTTATGAGCCACTGACATGACAGACATATGAAGACAGGGTGTAGGCCTATGCTTGACGAAGGTGCCGTGGATCTCCTCTGAGCTGAAAGAGAAAGGAGCAGGGTCCTAACCTCAGTGCAAGCCCCTATCTAGACAGATAAGGGAGGTGAGCAGCCAGGCAGAGTTCAACTGTGCTATGAGCAAGTGACAACGCTGCACAATAAGCACCGAGTTTACTGCTGTGTATGACCACTTATGGCAGGATAACAGATAACACTTACATAACCGTGCCAGAGACCCGGAGGACATGCACCGTAGCTGTGGAGACACTCAGCATACGGTGGCAATCGGTCACAAGCACACAACACACCCTCCTTGCTTTGATCAGAGAAGAGGCAGCAGATGCCGTTATGAAATGTTATACTGGTTTTGCAGCCTGATCTCAGATCACCATCAGTCATTTTACTTTCATACTTGAATTAAAAAGAAACAACAGACAGGAGAAACAAAACCCTATCAGTGAAGATTTATGTTCTTAAGACGGACATTTTACAATTCAGAGGCCATGCAACAAATTTGTCTTTGTAAGCTAACAATAGACTATTCTTTTTTCCTTTCAAAGGTCAGAGTTGATCCACCCTAAATATCTGCTAAAGTAAAACAATCATCTGCCCTCACTTTTGGTCCTATCTACAATATTCTCATGTCTGTTTCCAATAATTTTATGAAGAACTTCTCTTAATAAAGGAGAAATGGTCCCCATCTGTCACCTCTGGAACAGCGTGAACAGTCTTACCACGACAACATACCCAGTGCAGCATGACCTGTGTCTCCTGCAGGACAAGAAACAGAGCTACCAGCATGCTATTCATCAAACTCTAAGACAAGAAGCATGAAGTTCAGTCTGCTTTCAATCTCAATTGCCTTGAAAATACCACTCACAAGAAACTGGAATAAAATAATGACAATAACATGCAAAATATTTACAGGCAAGACAGATATTGCACGAGCGATGTTGGGTAGTTTCATTTAAGGAGTTTCAGTTGTGGTTTCAAGCCTGTGCCAGCTCATTTAGAAATGTTTGATCTACTGAGCTCCAAACCATATTGGTACATGGCCTTTAAATGAAGCACGCAAACAATACTTACTGAAAACACAAAATACATTTTACTTGAATTTAATGATTGGTTTGATGAGGTGAGAATAAATTCTGTGTAATGAACTTCCTGCAAACACATCAGAACACCCACAATTATTTTCAACTGCTTCCCAAACACTAGGCTGGTTTGAGCCTTACTGTGGAATTTGAATTTATACTCATTTTATTGGTGCAGTATACAGCCATAACTGGGTGGTAACAGCCAGACGCAGATCTGTGTACTCTGAGGACTGGGGCCTAACAGGAATGAGGTTAAAACTATTTGCACAACATCGTGTTTCTAAAATGGTGACATACTTAAATAATGTAAAACAACTATGTTTACACTCTTTGATTTCTCATATCAAGATTATCAATCCTGAGACCAGGATTCTATCTACTGCTTAGCCATGAGAAAAGGTGCTTTGTCACATGCTCACATGCTGATACAAAGTTTTACATAGACAAGCTGTGAGATAAGGAACAGTATATGCCATTAATTAATTAATTCATTATCCTAACCCGCTTATCTTGAACAGGGTCGCAGGGGGGCTGGAGCCTATCCCAGCATACATTGGGCAAAAGGCAGGAATACACCCTGGACAGGTCGCCAGTCCATCGCAGGGCACACACACCATTCACTCACATACTCACACACTCATACCTATGGACAATTTAGACTCTCCAATCAGCCTAACCTGTATGTCTTTGTACTGTGGGAGGAAACCGGAGTACCCAGAGGAAACCCACGCAGACACAGGGAGAACATGCAAACTCGAACCCAGGACCTCCTTGCTGTGAGGCGGCAGTGCTACCCACTGCACCATCCGCGCCGCCAGTAAATGTCATTTAATTGTTAAATTAAAAGGGCAAACAGTAGAGTGGGCAATACTGCAACCTAAAACATAAAGGTACGGCACTTCTGACTTTCAAAATAGCTTGTGCACCTCAATGTGTTTTTCACACAGATCACTCACGTCTGATTGCCCAAGTCAATGTGACTGACTCATCAACAGTCATATCTGAAATATACTCTACTTCCCTTCTATCATTCACCCAGCTCTGCACTGCTTTCTAAAGGAAATGCAGTCAGTTAACTGGGCTGAATTGGCAGTTTCCACTTCAAGACATCTATAACTGCATGCAATCAAAAACAAAGAGCTTTGGTTGTTATACTTATACAAAGGGGCCACATAATCATTCGCAAAATGATTGCACCTTTCCCCAGCAATTTCAGTGATGGGTGCAAGTATTGATCCTCATCCTCCACTGTGTCTCTAAAAAAATGTATATGCAATTTATGAACAGTGTAGCATTCTTCACCTGTAGCATGAGGTAATCTTCATCTTAGTTTGAGGCAGCTAAACAACACTATAACAACATTTTGTGAAGCAATTGTATCAAACTATAGGGGAAGCATATATTGTAACATAAAATGCCAATATTTTATTGTTGTTTAATGTACAATAACTATTTCTTCAGCAAAACACTGGACAATATTTAAATCTAAGCAAAGCAAATGATTTGCAATGAAATCATTTAAATCTGTCAAAGTTTCTCTTCCAATTTCACGGGGTGCTCCAGGCGAAAACAAAGAAAAGGGCACAGCACGAGGGGGCCTGCAGCCACAATACTGTTAAGCACACATTAGCAGACGTCACGTTCTTTTTTGCTCATGCTAGCATTTACAGTAATGCAAATACAGTACTTTTTCTGTACATGAAGCAGTCCTCTGCACTGGGAGCTCAGTGAGTCACTTCTAAAATGTGTCTATTGTTACATAGTGATCATCATCTTAATGTAATTTTGATGAAAATGTACATTAATAATGATAAGAACAACGACAATAATTATCATTGTTATTATTAGTATTGCCTTATTTCTCCTAGAATATTGTTGCGTGGCAAAATGTGCTCCTGTCAAAACAAAAGATGTTAAAAATAAAAAATGCAACAGATGCTTTAGAATTTTCAGTTTCAAAATAAATACTTAGGGTTGGGGGCTGAGGTTGGTGAATTGGAGCAGTAACTCAGCTGTAAAGAGAGAAAATTCACATTTATAGATTCTTGGCTAACGTGTGTGTGCAATCATTATTACAGTCGACAGGAATACCAGAAAAATATAATAATAATAATAATAATAAAAAAATAAATGAATACAACACATTTTGTGGGAAATTATTATTATTATTATTATTATTATTATTATTATTATTAGAATGCGCATAAGGAGGAAAGCACAGTTCATCCCTTCTCTTCTCGTCTAAATACTCCGCTCATAGCAACGTCAAGTTCAAGCTCGTGTTTCAGAGGACACGTAAAGACACGCCTACTACAGTCCTTCAGCCAATTGACATCTAGCGATCTTGTCTTTAGACCAATCAGCGATTGTTGGGCTGGGTCACACGTGTTGTTGCTAGGGTCTGGCTTCTAAATTGTTACTACCACGGTCAAGCCAATCAAACACAGTTTCATAGAGTATCAACATTCAGCCTTAACCCTGAGATACAGCAGCTTCCCATTGGCTAATACCCATTTACTGTCTGGTCATACTATGTCATGATTGGTTCTCAAAACTATCACTCTATATTCGGACTTTTAGTTGAGTTGCAGTTGATATGGACTTGGCTGGAAGTCCTCGGGACTTTGAAGAGAGCAGTCAACGTTGATCTTGCTGTTTGTAGTATATTAATTTAGAATATATATTTTTTAAACACGTCTGTTTGTACATAGTGTCTTTTTTATACATAGTTTTAATAATATTGTTTTTTGTTTATAAAGTAGAACTGTAACATGGAACTTAATTCTCTTTTAATTCTCCTGGAGGCTGCGGAATATTTGGAAAGAAGAGACCGAGGTAAGTTGACGTTACTAACCAGTTAACGAGCTAGTAAACTTTTAACTGCCTATTTTTTGCGTGTTGATCATTTATTTGAACTATGTTGCTTGCAACCTAAACTAGCAGCTTACTGAACTGCCATGGTCTGCTCTGAAACAATTACATATATTGGCTGGCTACCATCTAGCAAAGAATTAAGCTAGCTAAATCAATTGAAACGGTGATGTGTTAAACTGGCTTGCTGGCGAGCTACGTTATATGTTAACTAGCATGACAGGCTTGTCTGATGGCTTGCAGGTTTAGCTAGTTGGGTAGCTGGGAACTTAACCTCTACCTGCATCCGTAACGTTAGCGAACGTTTAAACATGGCTAGCTACCTAGAAATATATATTTAAAAAAACTGCTGGCAGGACGACCTGACAATTTTCAAAAGGTTAGCAAGAATAACGGCTGTTATAACATTGAATTCACCAACGTTGGATAACTAGCTACCTTCCCTCTGTCAAATCTGACATTTTTAAATGCGATGGCTATGTAACAGCTCGTATCTTAATGTAAGATCCTATGATAGGAAGGAACTAACTGTATGTTAATACAACAGCTTGGAAGCTGAAAGCTAATAGCTTACAGGGTAGCATAGTCCATCTGACTGACGTCACATTCGGTGTTTTATGCCGTTTTGCTTTTATAATGGCATCACAGTTTTTTGGGGGTACTTGTTCATTTCTACATTCCGTTTTCTGCACCGCAAATAACGATCGCTTTTACTTTCTCAATAGAAGCTGAACATGGTTACGCATCGGTCTTGCCGTACGATAGTGACTTTTCCAGGAAGAAAACGAAAACTTCACCTATTTCAAGAAAACCTCAGAACAACAGGTAAATGTGAATGTTTATTCGTGGCATATTTTCCTTTATCTTTACTTTGGATGTATATATAGTTTGCTAGATGGGTCTTCACCGCAGGCTCTATGTAAATCGCCATTTTTATCATTTGGGCTTGGCTCCTGTTTTTCATGTCGGTATAAACATTGCCACGCGTCAAGTGTAATTTACCCCCTAATGTTAGCATTCTGAACTTTGTTTTAACTTTCTTAGCTAATTAATTCTACTTCATACTATGTCCCGTTCCGCCAGATAAAGTTAGGGGTTTCATACTCTAAATGCATAACGTCAGCGGTAGGACAACAATTTGTAGCTACGAGTGTTGAGTAGCCCCATTACTAGTGTCATTAGTTATCAAACATGCACAACTGACTAGCTAGTTGAGTTTGCATTTATGTAACTTCATACCTCACGAGTCGTTACATTATTGTTTTCTACCTACGTGATCATGTCCATCGCATTGCTGACGCTGTGTTGGCTGTCTGTTGATCCTAAAGCACGTACACGTAGCTCGGTACCTAAAAATTAGTGGGAATTAAAGATTGTTATTATTTAACATTTAACTTGCAATCGCAAAGAAAGCTTTAAGGATTTCTCTGGAGCGGTGTTGGGCTCCAGCCAGTTGTGTAGCTGAGCGCCACAGAGCGCGCACGTCTTTATATGGGCCAGGGAGCGTGCGGCACGTCTCAAGGTGCCGCTACTGTAATGTTTAATATCCTGAGCAGATTAGAGCAAGCAGCCGTGGAAAGTCGGCCTTTTCGGCGTATGCTAGCGAGCAGCGCACGCTTGAATTATGTCGCCTATCCCGCATCTCACTGGCTTCACATTCAGTGAAACGTTGACTATGCAGGCTATATTTCTATGGAGTGGACGCAGCGGTTCGGTTTTGTTTTGTTTGTTCCCCAACAACTGTAACAATAAATGGATGATGGGAATGAATGAATGAACAGATAAAGAAATAAATTGCCCTGCAGCACAATGTCCTGTAGACCTACAAATTGATACATTTATCTGCGTCATTCATGTTGGTAATGTGAATAGTTAATCTAAAAATGTTCTATTGCCTTGAAATAATTCCAGTTATTTTTTTAAGTAATTACATTACATAAAATATAATTCATATTTTATGTGTGATTATTATTAATAAATACTAGCTTCTATTTCAACCTTCTTTTTTGGGGGGTGGGGGTGCTATAAAGTTTGACAGTAAAGTTTGAAGCAGCACACATTAGGTAAGACTTTGTATTAAGGACTGGTGTGATTCTTGAAACTGTGGTTGGTGCATGTCTTGAGGCACTGAAGTGTGCCATTTTCAGGCCTGCTGCCCTCGAGATGGTAGTCACAGTTAAGTCTCCTGAGTTGCACTCCAGGGGGATGGGGGAGGGGCCAGGATGTCATGATCGCGCGGTATAGACGGGCAGATGTGCTCTGTCCCTGCTACGGCCCTGGAGTACTGCATGTTTCAAAGCAGAATATGCCTTACCACCAGCCAGATAGTTCTTAGTGATGTTTCAATGCAACGGCACAGATGGATAGCGAAAGCCCCTCCCCCATCATACAAATACATGCGAATTGTCAAGACCCAGTGCAAAGCTGCTATTTGAAAGGCTTGTGCTGCACTATATTTGACATTTGCATTGGGGAAGAAGAACTGCTTTGGTGACATTTGCGTTCAAGCTATTAAATGCTTTCAGCTGCTATTCTTTTTGAAAAATAACTTGCACCCCCTTATTTAGCTATCTGGATTTTGTGCTATGCATGTGCCTTACAGATAAAGTGCCTTCTGCAGCCTATCTTTGCATCCACTGATGACTTGAGCATTAATCCTCTGACGATTTCTTTTAGATTATCTGTTGATGATATATCATCTTTGTAAATTTGAAGAGAACTTGCAACATATTAAGAGTCTTAATGTCACATTTATGTAAATGAAGAATTTTAGCCCATTGTATTCCTTAATTTTGAAAATGAGCCAGTATCCAATGCAATACATAGTATTTTGTTAATGCAAAACCAACATATAGTTTTGTGTCTGTTATACTCAATTACAGGCCTGTGTAATTGCAGACTGAATTGTCCACAGAGAATGTCATCTTATAGACCTCATGAAATAAGGTCTATACATTTTTTTATAAGGACAAGTTGAACTGTAAAGACTTTCACTAGTGATATTCTAAAAGAACATGCCAATTAATTACACCGACTTTATGGAAAGAAAGGGAGTCTCACACAGAGTGCTATTAGGTCATGCCAGTCAAGCACAAATTAATCGTAAAAACTGACACCGCATTCTGGAACACATTTGCTCCCCGCCCCTCCCCCCTCTGCCTTCACCTCACAAGTCCCCGATTTGCACACGTTTGAATGGAGACACTTCCCTCAGCCCATAATGCAAAGATAAGACGCCTCTGTTCCATGTGTCTGCGCCGAGCACAGTGAATGCCAGGCCATTTGTCTCTCTTAGGAGACCGGGCACCACTGTCATCTGTGCACCAAACCTCATTCATCAGGCTGAATGAAGGGCTCCTATGCTAGCGCTCAGGAACTGCCTCACGGTTGCGTTTCTGTTTACGTAAATACCTGCTTGCGTAGCGACACTCGTGCTATCTTTCAATTTCTCTTCCCTAAAACGGACACATTGACTGTGCGTAGAGAGCGTTCAAAACCCAACCGTAGTATTTTTCAGTCTGCCTGCTCTTTGCGTGTCGCACACATTGTTTTCTGCCGTGTGTGGAGATTGTCAGGGCTTTACTGAATTGCACGGTCCGTGTATTGTGCGTGAAGACCTCCTGATGGGCATTTTATTTCTGTTCTGCTTGCTGTGCTGCCCGGGCCGGTAAAAATCCCCGTTATGTAAATTGGTGGCTGTAAATGCTTGCATTTAGAAATTTTCATAACGCGTGCAGTTTACTTATTTATGAAAAAACACGTCCTTTTGTCACAGGGAATGAAAGAGGGCGTGGGGAAGCGCTCTCTGTGACAGACATGCGGTATCGCATGGAGAAGCGCTCTCTGTGAGAGACATGTGGTATCGCATGGAGAAGCGCTCTCTGTGAGAGACATGCTGTATCACATGGAGAAGCGATCTCTGTGAGAGACATGCTGTATCACATGGAGAAGCGCTCTCTGTGAGAGACATGCTGTATCACATGGAGAAGCGCTCTCTGTGAGAGACATGCAGTATCACATGGAGAAGCGCTCTCTGTGAGAGACATGCTGTATCACATGGAGAAGCGATCTCTGTGAGAGACATGCTGTATCACATGGAGAAGCGCTCTCTGTGAGAGACATGTGGTATCGCATGGAGAAGCGCTCTCTGTGAGAGACATGCTGTATCACATGGAGAAGCGCTCTCTGTGAGAGACATGCAGTATCGCATGGAGAAGCGATCTCTGTGAGAGACATGTGGTATCGCATGGAGAAGCGCTCTCTGTGAGAGACATGCTGTATCGCATGGAGAAGCGCTCTCTGTGAGAGACATGCGGTATCGCATGGAGAAGCGCTCGCTGTGACAGACATGCGGTATCGCATGGAGAAGCGCTCTCTGTGAGAGACATGCTGTATCACATGGAGAAGCGATCTCTGTGAGAGACATGTGGTATCGCATGGAGAAGCGATCTCTGTGAGAGACATGCGGTATCGCATGGAGAAGCGCTCTCTGTGAGAGACATGCAGTATCGCATGGAGAAGCGCTCTCTGTGAGAGACATGCTGTATCGCATGGAGAAGCGCTCGCTGCATGAAGTCTGACCGGTTTCTTCTGCAGTGCAGCTCTTTGCTTCAAGTTTAAGTTGGGTCTGCCCTTATGGCTCATTCAAATTTTAGCAGTTATATTTTTGTAGCTCTGATGGAGCAAGTTGTATGTGATGTACATGCTCCACAGTTCTGAGTAGTCTCTGTTTTGGACTCGTGATTCTTGGAAGCCTGCCTATGAACCAGACTCTCTTCATATTAAACTTGTAAGACAAAGTACTTTCCAGAGCTAAATGTAGTATCTTATCTAACAGTTAATTAGTGATGGTTAGACTGAAATGCTCCTCTGTCATTGTCTCTTCCCTTTGTCAACAGAAAGAGCTCTAGTCTGAGTGATATGTGCTTTGGATGAATGCCCCTGCTGCTAGTCCTAAGCCTGCTGTTTCTTTGAGGTATTTCTGCACATTGGTGGTGATGCAGGACAGTATAACGGTATGCTCACATGTCCTTGTTTGTTTGCTCTCACAGGTCCTCGCACAACGAACTGGAGAAGCACAGGTGAGTTTGTGGAGGGGCTGGAACTGTAGACAACACCTGCACTGACACACGTACCCCAGCTGAGCTGGGGTTTTGCCACTTCCATCTGCCCCCATGCACTGCAAAAACCAGAGACTGAGTCACTGAAGTTATTTTGTTTTAAAGGGCCAGGTCCAAGGACACAGATTAAGCCTAGTACAAGACAAAATTACATTTTGAATTTCTCCATTCAAAACTCGGTTTAGTCCAGGACAAAAATATTGGCAATGAGGTGAGAGTTTGACTCCTTTGAAGATTTACCAGTGGGGAAAGAATTTAACTTGTCAAGCAAAAAGTTAACTTAAAATAAGCTTATAGTTCCTACTTGAGAGAAAAGGAATACGAAGACTAAAACACTTGTTAAGACTGCTTTTCTTGCGGTGTGAGCCCTTATCTTAAGATAGCCTTATTCTGGGGAAACTGGAAGCGATTTGTGAGAAGGGGAGAATGGAGACGTGGCTGAAAAACGGGAGCTGGGAGGAGAGGTGCGGGGAGATCAGGATGACAGGCTTCAGTCAGAGTTCTCTTCCTGTCAGCATCTCAGTGACAGCAGCACAGATGCGGTTTTGTTGCATTTCAAACCACCAGGCCTACACAGGCTAAAACTCAGGCAGTCACAGCTTACTTCTGTGTGTTTCTGCCCTCTGTTTGTGCCTTTCATGTGCAGTGGCCTTGTTTTAGGGAATTTGGGAGAAGTGTGTGTGTGCGGTGTGAATGCGCATGTTGTGACACTCTGTAGATGCCTGAATGTCACAACAGGAGCGCTGTAGACTGTCATGTCTGTGGAGGCATTGTGGTCTATTAGTCACATGTCTGTAATTGATGACTACAGCACCTGAAGTGGCATGTAGAGACATGCCTTTGAGAGTCCGCAGAACTGAAACAAGCCCGTTCACCCTGATTAGAGCTTCAGAAGCTGCTCCGATATCAGATATTGCTCAGATATTTATGGAAGCACGTGTCAATGTTTGTTCATTTTAGTTTTTTAAATGACACGTTGGGGGCTGGAGCTTGTTTATGTTGTAAATGTCTGTCATAGTTACGGTAACTGAACAGCGGTCTTTGGAAAAGCAGAAGTTGTGCGCTATGGCGTGAACAGAGGATTTCCTGTTTCTCTCTGACGGTGGGAGTGTGACGGCGACACAGCGTTTCTCACGCTGAGTAAGGGCCCCATTCTCAGTCAAACCAGGACGCGCCTTCTGAGAAATCGCCAAATCCACACGCGATTTGAGCAAACTGGTGCAATATCGAGTGCTGTGGCCAAAAGGGTTTTTCCCATCGAGAGCTTTCACTTTCTGTTGTATGACTTGGGGTCGATTTATTATTTTACTTATTTTGGTTTATTTATTTATTTGTTTTATCCCTCACTTAGTCCCAGCTGGGAGAGGTAAGCCACACATTTGTCTGTAATGACAGCCTCTAGCGTGGGGTACGCGACCATGGCTTCTTAAGAGGACTTTAGGTAAACCACCCGCCACCACCCATCCCGAAAGCACACACCTGCCCTCAAATTACACAGGCATGGCCTCTCATCTCTGACAGAGGAGTGTGGAGCTCTGTCAGTAGTGTGCCCCCTCTTGCCTGTCTGTGTGTGAGGACTGTGGAGCTCTCTGTGCTGGGTTTGGGTCTGGCTTCTCCAGAGCGAGGGTTGGGCAGCTGTGGTTCTGATGGCATGGACTCCTTCCTTCCTTTTCTCACTAATCGCTACTTTCTTGTCATGCCAGCTCCTCTACCCACACAAACATGTGCGTACTGATAGAACCTATTAATAGTTACGCCTTGTTTTTTTTCTTGGCAAAGACTCTTAATTCTGGCAGTTGGAGTCCTCGCAGTCAACATTTCCTGCTGAGCCTGCATATTAACAACATGCCGTGTGTGTGTGTGTGTGTGTGTGTTTGTGTTTTTTATTGTTTTCTTCTTCCACAAATGCATCTGGAATTAGCGAAGGATTATGTGAGAGACCAGCAGATGTTTGCAGGGAGAGGGATTGAGTATAAAGTCTTTAATGCAGTCTTTGTCAGGACTGGGTTTGTAGCTGTGGAGGTGAGCTCACTGAACAGGAGGCCAGCGTTCTGAGGAGGGAAGCTTGAGGTTGCTATGGAGAAGATTGCAGATTGTGGATCTAGTTGCTGGGTTCTGCTTAGTGCCTGTACGCGGATTGGTGAGATGATCGTTTTTTGCGACACGGCAGTCATATGACTGCAGAGGTCTACAGAGGCTCTGGGTAAAGTAGGTTCACACAGGCCAGAGAGGGAGGAGCTGAAGTAAGGGGCGGTTCCTCCACCGCACGTCGCCGCGGTGACCGATGCTGATTGACAGGCAGGCGCTCTCCTGCTTCCCTGCAGCGGCGTCGGTCGAGCCCGTTTCCGAGCTCAGCTGCCGCGACAGGAAGTGGCGTCGCCTCAGACCGCCAGCTCAGCGCGGCGGCGTGGGGCAAACAGGAAGCCCTCCTCAGCAGCGCAGATAAAGGCCTCGTTCGCCCCTCTGCTCCTGCGGTTCACGCGACCGTGGACAGGGCGACCGCGGTCGCGTTCCACGTGCGTCGCTGCCTGTGCTGGAACTGGGAGGGGAGGGGAGGCAGCTGAGGACAGCCAGGCCCGGTCACGCTATCTCCTGTCCCCGCGCGGCTTGGAGCCCCAGATTATACCTCACGCTCCGCACGAGGAGGGCCGTTACTCTGGAGACGGTGTGTCACAGGGCAGGGGGGTTTGTGGAGATGCTGCTCGCTGCAGGGAGAGAGAGATGGAGCCTCCATTTTGTTAGCCGGATAGACACTAACCACAGGACCGGGTGATGGAGGGTGCTCTGCATGTGCTAAACATATCAGTGACTTTGGTACCTCTTTTCAGCACTGCTTGTGTGTGTGTATGGGTGTGTGTGTGTGTGTGTGTGTGTGTGTGTGTGTGTGTGTGTGTGTGTGTGTGTGTGTGTGTGTGTGTGTGTGTGTGTGTGTGTGTGTGTGTGTGTGTGTGTGTGTGTGTGTGTGAGTGAATGCTCAAGTGTGCACATGTGCTTCCAAGTTCAAAAAGGAGCGCACCAATACTGTACATCTCCATTTGGCACTCATGCATTTTCTGGGGTGAATGCTCCTAATAGAGGAGCACTGTAGAGCTGGTGTGTGTAATTGTTTGGAGGCATTACACTGAGTTAAATTGCCAAGGCAGGGTGTGTTGGGGTTTGTATTACTTTGCTAGAATGCAGTGCTGCTGTAACAGGGGTGTCGGCTAGGCGTGTGTGAGCATCTCTAGACACTGACATTTACACCTGATTTGCACATTCCGTGATTACAGTCGGGCTTGGAGTACCATTTGCGTGTGTGTGTATGTGTGTATGTGTGTGTGTGCGTGTGCGTGTGTGAGAGAGGGAGAGCGAAAGTGTGTGTGTGTGTGTGTTGACTGATCTGTAAACACTGATCTGACAGGGTGCCTCTGTTCTGATTGGATATTAGGCCACCTTAAGTTGGCTTGTGATTGGTGTAAGTCTGGATTGCATTACTGGTAGTTTAAAGCAATGGAGTTCTGAAACAAAAACATTGCAAAAAACCTACTCTGGAGGGTTAAACCACACAGTTGCTCGCCAGCTTGGGGACTAAATTGTTTTATTTCTTTAACTGCTGTGATATACAGAATGTTGTTGATAGGGTAACTCCATTGTATTTTAGGCTACCTTAAGTTGGCTTGTGTTCAGTGGAACTGGTAGTTTAAAGCAATGGAGTTCTGAAACAAAAACGTTGCCAAAAAGCTCCTCTTGTGGGTAAAAGCAAACAGTTGCTCACCAGCTTGGGTGAGGTGGGAAGAAGCAAGCTCTGGATCTGGCAGTAGGTTGCCGAAGGGGCTCTGAACTCCCCCCCCCCTGTGGAACAGACGGATCCGGTCTTGCTCCGTTTGAAGGCAGGTCATTGGCTGCAGCACCTGCGGTTTCCGGAGCCAGCCAACCAGATGTGCTGGATCCGGAGCCTCTGTGGTGTTCACACGCACTGTTCCGTCACGTTCACCAGCGTGGCATTCATGCCTGAGTGCAGAGGGGCCTCGGCTTATTAGAAACCTTGTGAGCGTTTGGTTCCTGGGTCAGGAAGGGAAGTTTATTCATGCAGTGTTTAAGTTCTGCCAGGGATGGTGTGTGTGTGTGTCTGTGTGTGCGTGCGTACGTGTGTGTGTACATGTGTGAGTTTGTGTAAGTGTGAGGGACATTTGGCACATACACATGATTTACTGAAGCACAAACGTGGGCAGGAATCACTGCCCTGGTGTTCTGGTGACCTCTGACCCCGGTGGAAAGGGATGAGTGTTTACCAGATGAGCACCCCCCCCCCCCCACACACACACACACACACACACATGGAGCCGCAAGAATGCACTCATTAGCCACCTAGGCGGGGTCCCCCAGTGTTTGCTTGGCCTGGTCCCATTCCCTCTGTGTGCTCAATTAGGCTCCCTCCAACGACCACGTCCCCCCGCTAACGGCAGTGAAAGGGTCCTTTCTGTGGGGACCCTGGGCCACAGTGCGTAAACACCCTCCCGCTCTCCCCACACACAGACCCCTTCTTTCAGGCATTGTGTGCTTTTCTCCAGCACCCTATCCAAACCACCCCAGTCGTTACAGCGCCTCCAGGGTCTGGCTGCTGGTGGCGTGTTGGTGTGAAGGAAGCTGGCCGCAGTGCGAACGCGTTGGGTCGCGGCACCTCTGTGCAAAAGCGCTTGGTCACGTAATGTCTGCGGAAATTCATTTGGTCGTGGTGTGTCACCGTTGGTGTTCCGCAGCTTGCGGTTTATCCAGTAAAACCAGGTGGAGCCGGTCTATAAACGGTTAAACTGCTAGCTCCAGACTGAAATTCACAAGTTTCTACAGTAGACCATTAGGATAGCGCTTGGAGTAATGTTCTACAGCCCTTTGAGAGACGTGTTGACGTTGACGTACCTGCAAGCCTGCTTATGGACTGACTGCAGCCTGATGGATGAAAAAAAAAAATAGACCGCACACCTGGCTTTAGAGCTATGCAAACGGCAGGGCCGCGAAAGGAACATTCCGGAAAAACGATCTTCAGCATGGTCGGAGCACGGAGTAGAGCCCTTTGGCTTCCTGTGACACCGGGAGCAGCAGGGGAACTTCCTGTTCTCAGAACGGCGTGAAGAGCTGTGATGTCTCTGTGCCGACAGGATCTGCAGCCCAGTGTATAGAGTAAAGACCCATCCACACCAAGAATGATAATTATTATGATTTTTATTTTATTTTATTTTTTTTAAATTTCCAGTTCCATGAATGATAAAACACTGACAGCCAATCAAAAATCTAACCAAATTTTCAGGGTTCGTGTGGAAGCTCACATCTTCATGGTTATAGTTATTGTTATTGTTATAGTTGCAGATCTTGGTGTGGATGGGCCTTAGCAGCTCAGACCGCAGCAGTGTGGAGCGGGGGGAATGGGTTGCTTCTGTGCCCTCCCCTCCCTTGTTCCGGAAATCTCCGGCTGCTCGGGGTGGGGCCGCAGGTGGAAATAATGGAGATAAAGTGTGGGAGTGGGTGCAGCTTAGGGGGCGGGCCGGATAGAGAGGTCGGAGCTTAGCACGCCATTCTCAACCCCCCCCTTCCTGTCTGCTCCCCTGGCCTGCAGCCAGCTCCTTCATCTGGTCAGGGGGGCGGGGGGGGGGGGCGGCGCAGGGTCTCAGTGCATTGGTGCAGCGATGACCCGGCTGCACCTGTAGGAGACTCGACTGGTCATGGTGGTCCCTTTCAGCCTGAAGGCCCTTCTGCTTTCTCCTGTGCTGGACATGAAATCGACATTGAAATAGATTTCGGAGATATTTGAGGACAGTAGTTGTGGTTGTGACTGGCAGTGTATGACTCTTTCTCACACACACCCACACACACACACAGTGCACCAGGGCCTGGCCTCCTGCTGGGCTGTTGAATAGAGCTTGTTTCCCACTGCCGGCACGCAAGACCCAAACTCCTGCCTTTAGCCGTGTGCAGACAGATGCTGAGTACCTGCGTTCAGACCGCGTGTGCAGGCGTGTGCAGATGCCTCGGAACAGACCTGCCTCCCTTGTGTCTGTGTGTGTGTGTGTGTGTGTGTGTGTGTGTGTGTGTATGTGTATGTGTATGTGTATGTGTGTGTATGTGTGTATGTGTGTATGTGTGTATGTGTGTATGTGTGTGTGTGCATCTGTTGGACACACAACCCTTTTTTCCATGAAGGAATAGCCTAGTGCACTCTGAAGCCCACTTAAATGTAATGTGCTGTAGTTTACAGTAGTCGCAAGCTATTAAGGAGCTAAAGATTCTTAGAAACTGACCTGAAAATGGGCATTTAAAGGGTAATAACTGTTTACTGTCCTTTTGCTGTGGGCTTTTGTCCTTTCAGCCAAGTGAAGCAGTGTTTAGTCAGCGTCACGTACACACAATACTTGGACGCACCTTGTCTGTGTTTGAGGTGTGTGGTAGTGCTTGGCCCAGGACCTACCTGTGAGACGGACTGGGAGTGACCTGTGTGTGTGTGTGTGTGTGTGTGTGTGTGTTTGTGCGCGAGTACAGGTATGTGTATGTGTACGTGCGCGAGTACACGTGTGTGTGTGTGTGTGTGTGTGTGTACGTGCGTGAGTACACATGTGTGAGCTGGCAGGCAGTGGGGGGAATATCCAGGTTACTGTGCCATGGTGGGGTGTGTGTCACATGACCTGGGGGGAGGGTTTGGGGGTGGAGGAATAGGGGAATCCAAACCCCTCCCTAACGCACGTCTGCTCTGGGCGATGCAGCACGACCGTGCGTGTTAGTCAGCCAGGCGCACCGATAGCAGCCATGTCTGTCTCTGTTAGCACGCTATCGAAACAACCTGAGCAACAGGTGACTTACCTTGCGCACAAAGCTTTGTTTGACCGCCACTTTCTTTAGTGTGTTTTCCTATTCCACCATCTTCCGCCTCCTGTGTTTGTGCGCAGTTTTAAAATGAAAACGGGAGCTTGAGTGCTCGAGCTAAGGTTTAGAGCTGGGCTGTAGGTTTCTCTCATTCCAACCCCGACAAAACATACCAGACAGCCAGAGATATCATTAAGCTGCTAATTAGTAGAGTCAGGCATGTAAAATTGGGGTTTAATTTAAAAACCTTCAGATGGTAGATCTCCAGGAACAGGGTTGGACAGGCCTGGTTTAGAGTATATTTGGCCAGGTTTCACTCTGCTGCAGTGACAGCAGGGTTGCCCTTTTGTACAGTTATATAATACTCTGCTCTTACGCAACCATCCCGCCAATGGATCATTACACCTGCAGGAAAAGTGTGACAGCCTGCCTGCGGCGTGTGTGTGTGCGTGCGCGCATGCAGAATGGTGTGCGCATACACTGTACAGAATATGGTGTGTGTAGAATGACCTGTGTATGTACAGAATGTGATTTGTACATGCGCGCAAGAGTGTGTGTGCATGTGTGTGCGTGTGAGCACACAGGGGCTGATGTAGAGAGCCAGTGAAGGTAGCAGCAGACAGGAGGACATTTCTGTGGAGACGGCCTTCTGCTTTTCCTCTCCCATGTGAAGGTTTGCATTGCAGTGGATCAGCTGAGCAGTGGTGCCATTTTGGCTCCATTTTGGCTCTGGGCTGTAGACCTGCTGGCACATAGGCCTACCTCTGTCCTTCTGCTAAACACAGAACTGGGAAAACGTGCAAGGATATGCAGGGCGTGTACAGGTTAGCACTGGCATTCAGGATAAGAAGTATGTGAAGGTGCTGTATCAATCCCAGCATGCCTTATGTGGTGCTGCAGCAGTCAGTCGAACTACTGACAGCCACAGGTGAGACACTGATCACTTTCCAGGTCACTGATGTTGCTGAATGCACCCAATTGTACTTCGTGGACAGTCTCTTGCTGAGAATTGAAATTGTCCTGGATGTTGTCAGTTAAACAGGGTTTTGCTGTACTCTCTCTTGAGATGGTAGTGTAGGAATGGTGCTCACGGAGAGAGTCTTGCTGCACCCTGGTACAGTTTCTCTTGCTCACTGGTAAAGTTTGTGCTGCGCACTGGAATGATCCCGTTTACCACTCGCCGGGGTCCTGCCCTAAATTCACACAGCGTTCCCGTGTGTCCTTCCTCCCGGAGCAGGCTAATCCTTCCCGGAGGCCCTGAAGGGGTATTCCGAGAGAGCATTTTTCCGTGAAAACCGGGCCGAGTGGCTGCGCTGACCCACGGGCTGGTCTCGGATGGCGAACCCGATAGCGGAGGCAGTGTTTGTGTCTGAGCGCTTCAGTCATCAGCTCCGCTCTCCCCCCCTCCCGGCTGGGAGGCTCAGAGGCTCCGCGTTCTCTCCACGGGTTTGAGTGACAGCAAGCCCCCACGGGGCTGTGCGCTGTGCGCTCGTGTGCCTCGCTGCGCGGTGTGAGATTGCCTGTGTGTGTGTCCCTGTGTGGTGTGAGATTGCTAGTGTGTGTGCGCGTGTGTGTCAGTATGTCAGTATGTGTGTAGGTGTCCGTGTTTGGTCTGAGATGGCCTGAACGGGTCTGTCTGTAAGTGCGTGTGTGTCTGATATCCCTCCCTCGTGGGGACTCTCTGCAGGCGTGCCAAACTGAGACTGTACCTGGAGGAGCTGAAGCAGCTGGTGCCTTTGGGTCCTGACAGCACCAGGCACACCACACTCAGCCTGCTGAAGAGGGCCAAGATGCACATAAAGGTACCGCATCCTCCTCACAGGGCCCGCAGAACAGCTCCCGTACCCCAGGTGGCGCTGTGGAGTAGAACAAGAGTAATGGGTTTCTCTTCGCGAAAAGACATTCAATACGGACTCACCCGGAATGCCTTCAAATATTCTTGTGAATATAGCTTTATTTACTTATTGCAATTATTTGCGCTCATCTTGCTCTGCATAGTAAGCTCAAGCATAGAGCATCTACCCAAGACCCAGAGACTTCGGGATAGACTTCACATGAATTATTTGATTAGTAGAGGCCTTGGTTGTTGCAATTTTTACATATTATCAATTAATACAGCTGGGTATGTATCAGAGTAATCCAGGTTAACGAGAGATATGGTGAAAAATGTAAATTTAAATGGCTCCGTGCTGGATCGAGTTATGGCTGCTTACTGTAGCCCTAGAATGACACATCTCTTCATATGAGGGTGATATGCAAACTGGATTTGCATCCAGTCACAGCTTATTAGACTGAACGTACGAGTTGGTGTAATTGTAATTTTGGGTGTATGTCTGTGAGCAGAAACCAGTGTAGAACCGGCAGGGTTAATTGTAATTTAGGGTTAGGGTAAGGGTAGGTGGAGTTGTAATTTTGGGTTAGGGTAAGGGTTGGTGGAGTTGTAATTTTGGGTTAGGGTAAGGGTTGGTGGAGTTGTAATTTTGGGTTAGGGTAAGGGTTAGGGTAAGGGTTGGTGGAGTTGTAATTTTGGGTTAGGGTTAGGGTAAGGGTTGGTGGAGTTGTAATTTTGGGTTAGGGTAAGGGTTGGTGGAGTTGTAATTTTGGGTTAGGGTAAGGGTTGGTGGAGTTGTAATTTTGGGTTAGGGTAAGGGTTGGTGGAGTTGTAATTTTGGGTTAGGGTAAGGGTTGGTGGAGTTGTAATTTTGGGTTAGGGTAAGGGTTGGTGGAGTTGTAATTTTGGGTTAGGGTAAGGGTTGGCGGAGTTGTAATTTTGGGGTGTGTCTGTGCAGAAACTGGAGGAGCAGGACCGGAAGGCCCTGAACATGAAGGAGCAGCTCCAGCGGGAGCACCGCTACCTCAAACGGCGCCTGGAGCAGCTGTCCCCCTCCTCTCTGGAGCGCATCCGCACTGACAGCATGGGCTCCACCATCTCCACCGACTCTGAGCAAGGTGCCTGACTCACGCTCCACACTGCAGAGACTGACACATCAGTATTTTATGTCTTGTATTGGGACTTAGTCTTATTTCTTTTTTTTGCTAAATAACACAAAACTATTGCCAACGAGTTAAGGCAGTTTGACTCATTTCAGGATTTGCCAATGGGGTAAGAACTTGTCAAGCAAAACGTAACTGAAAACAAGCTAATATTCTCTACTTAAGACTTAAGTCTAAAACTTTTCTTGCGATGGTCATTTTTTGCAGTGCACACCGGGACTGGAGCTACAGACTGTAGTTCACTGCGGACAGTTAGCACTCCGTGGCCTTTTCTTAGTCCCAGGTGCACACGGCAGCTTTAAATCCGTTAAGGACTGTGAAAGTGCTTACGGCTGCGCTTAAACTGCAGTAATGCTCCTGAACGAGCTCAATTATCAGAAGTCCTGTTTAGAGGCTTAAGGCCGTGGGCACAATGGAAGCTGTGTTCATATCACGTTCGGTAGCTAATTTGTGGCGGGATTATGTGTGAATAATGAGGGTTTAACATGCTGAAGGACAGATAACGTCAGGGTTTGGGTGCTGTGTGGTGCCTTGTTAAAAATGCTCTTTGTTTAATGGGGATGGTGTGGGTAAGCACACTTAGCAGGTGTGGATGTGTGCTTATGGGGCATTGGGTTTCTCAGGGTAGGTGCTCTGTTAGCAGAAATGTCTGAGAGAAGCAGATGTCTCTGTCTCTGACACCTGTGTGTGTGTGTGTGTGTGTTTGTTTCTCTGTGCAGACGTGGACATCGAGGGCATGGAGTTCACCCCGGGGGAAGTGGACAGCTTGGGCAGCTTGAGTGACGGGGAGGACCAGTTCAGTCTGCAGAGCAGCTCTAGCGATGGCAGCTACACCCACTCCCTCAGACTGCAGCCCCGCCTCTGCTAGGCCCTGTCCCCTGCCAGGCCCCGCCCCGTGAGCCGTTCCATTCCACCAGCCCAGACTGCCACTCTTCCAGGAAGCAGACCACAGAGCCCCTCACGGCTTCCGCTCCCGCGCCCCCCCCCCCCCCCCCCGCCCCGCGCCCCCCCCCCCGGCTAGCCGCTACCGCAGCCCCGCTCAGAACAGCAGATCATGGTTTCCTGGCTTTCCTCTGCGGTGCACTTGCACAGCTTTGACTTGTCAATGAGAACCAGGTGTGCCTGTGGTCTGTGTAATGTGGTTCCGCTTGCGTTAGCACCTCCCGGCGCACGTGAATGGCGCGGGAGACATTTTGGCTCTGGTTTCCAGTGGCGGTGCTCGGTTCCGCTGTCATGAAAGCACTAAAGATCGTCCGCCGCTCGAGACGCCGCGTGCGACACACACACCGGCACCCTTCGTACTGTCGCGCGTGCGGACGGAGGCTCGTCCGCGCGCTCACCAAAGTTATCGGGGTTCCCCTCTGGACCCCGCAGAGCGGAGAGAACGAACATAGGCCCTGCAGCCTTTGGCCTGGATGGTAACCCAAGGTCAGTAGCATTTGATGTAGCATTGTACATAAGAGGGAGCACTGCTTTCCCTCTGCATTAAACCCCTCTGGGGTGAGAACTAAAGGAACGACACAAAAGAGCCAAACAGAGCCCAAACCTAGTTACGCCAATGCCTGTGCAGCAGACTTGCGTCTGCAATTCCCCTGTGTGTTTGTTTGTGTGTTTGTGTGTTGGTTCACATTGACATGTCATTTCTGTACACAAAATATTGACAAATCCACACACGGGAAGAAGTGCCAGCTATAAGGCGGAGGTCTTTTGCGAGTGTACGCGTTGCGTGGGGTTTCTGTTTTAGTTGTTTAAGTATACATTTGTCTTTCTTCATTCGCCTGTTATAAGCGACATCTTTCTGTCCCTCCCTCTGCTCAGCTTAAAAGATTGTACTTTTAAAAAAACAGACCAAACTGCAGCTGCGTCTAGGCAGTCCAGCGAGTGCGCGGGTGTACGATCCCCTGCAGGATAGATGTGTTTCTGTCTCCTCCGCTTTCTGTGCAGATGGAGGGAGCGTGTCTGTGTGCCAGCAGTTTGACTGACTGCCTCTCTGCGCTGCCTCTACCCACGCATTAGAGCATGGCCTAGCAGCACTCTAAAAACCAGCAATCTGTTGAAGGTCGTATTGCGCCAAAAAAAGAAATAATGAAAAAAAAAAAAGACAAAAAACGATGAAAACCTCTATACAAAAATAAAAACACTTATAGACTACACTGCTTTATCTATATTTTTTGTTTTACATTTTGTATTATATTTTCGTAAATGTTCTCTTGTAAAGGAAGAAAAGACAAAAAAAGAGTAGCTATATCTATAGAAGTATGAGGAGACCGGAGGCGGGGCTTGTAGACGGGAGAATGTGGGCGGTCTCTGGGGCTCTCCCGCTGTCATCCTGTGCCTTGGCGAGCCTCATTCACTGTTGCCATGACTCCCTACCTCAGCCCCTCCCACGTCCCGCCCCCTCCTGGCCGCCCCCTCCTGGCCACCCCTCAGGTCTCGTCCCAGCAGAAATCCTCTACCTTCCTGCCCTCCACCCTTTCAGTGCCGAAGTTTACCCCGTACGAAAAGAGCACCGTCTGCTTTTGCTAGCAGGGGCACGCAAAGACCAAGAGACGCCACCCCATCCCCCATTTTGAAAGTGTCCTATGTATTCAACCTTACACGCAAGTCCAATCGCGCACTGACCTGTAGGACTTTTCATAAGGGCCTTGTTGTGTAGCTTTGTTCACACTGGTAATCCCATGGCAGCTTTCCAACATCTGGGTTACCATTGTAGGCTCTCTTTATTCAAAAGGGTGTTTGTGTTTTTATCTCGTTTGTTCATTTTGAAATGAAGAGGAAGACTGTGTGAGAAGAGTAAAATCCACTCAATAATGGCAGCTGGTGATTTTATCCTCTCCACTATAGTGTTAGTGTGTGCCCACAGCCTCTTGGGATACCTTGCATATTATGAGGCAAGACAGCAATACTGAGACATCATGTGCTGTTTTTACCTTTTTCTCAAAAGGAGAAAGATTACTTTAACTCCTTGGTGTGTCTCGTGACCAACTTTTTACAAGTCCTGTGTGCTGTTTTCATTTTTGCTTTTTCTAAAGGAGTAGAGAAAGTAAAAACACAGATGTTTGTGGAGTAACATTCATGTGAAGTAACAACATGTAACTGTTAATAGCACAAATGTACGAATTCAGCTTGTTGGTAAAATGAACAACTGAGTGACTTGTAAAAGAAACTCTTGCACAGAACCTCCCATAGCACCATGTGTTGAAGACAAGCTAACGGGAGCGGTGGGGCAGTCTCGATGGATTCCATCACATTATTTCAACTAGAGCCTCAGCGCACACATTCCACAGCGAAGTTATGGGTATGTACGTACCTCTCCTAGCCCCCTTACTTCTGCCCTTTCCCGGTCTAAGATCACTAAGAATTGAATGTTAGGGATAGAAGCTTGAGGCTCTACAGCAAAGCAATATTCAAACGCTACCTGAAAACGTTATTGACAATCTGTGATATCGGAGGTAACCTTAATCGGTAGGGTGGGAATCACTACTGGCGTTTTTGTGAAAGACGTACTGCTAACGCCTTCCCCACCCCCAGTTAAGAGTCCTCGTAATTCACGTAGCAGTTGAGTCCATCCGAAACTACGATTGACACTTGTCGCCTTGAAGACCCAGAGATAATCCCATCGGTTTCGGGCAGTGGTGGTCTTCTGTGTGGAGTTGATTCGACCTGATAGCCAAGCTTAGCCACACACTGGAGTTCTGCTGGCAGGGTTCATTGTCCAGGGTACGGGGGGGGTTGGGTTAAGGAAGAAACCACCTGACGTTACGTCAGGCAACACTGAGAACGGTGGGTTCTGTGCCAGAGACCTTGTAAATATGTATCTTTTTAACAGAGTGTTTTGTGGAAGATGTATGATATTGTCCATTCTGTGTACACGGGTACCTGGTGCTGGCTGCATTTCGCAGCAAACACATTAAGGTATTGTGCTGTATTATTCTTTCATTGTAATATAATAAAAGTTTTATACATAAACATTGTGTGCTGTTTTTGAAATTAAAAACAAATAATTGGCTTTGGCTGAAGATGAGAATTGAGTTTATGTATAGTAATTGTGTTCAAAATGGATAGAGGCAGATGCATAATACACTCTGCCCTCTGTTGTCAGATATTACAAAGTACAGCCAGTCCTGACATTAACCCCTGAAGTTTCACCCCTTTTCTTCACACAATCTTGACAATTACATACCCAAAATAAAATGGTTACTATTCTTGGACCCTTTTGACTACAGGCATAATCCTGCTCTCTTCTGAACGGTAACTCTTTGGGGTTTGATTTTCAATACTCTAAATTACTCCAAATATTACTCCAAATTAACAGAAGCTGAAACAGTGAAAGCGAAAGCTTTTTTTCTAACTGAATACATTTGGTTTGAGTGGATACAGGTTGTGGTTTTAGCTGGCGTGTGTTAGAGAGCTCCACACTTGAAAAAATCCCTTTTCAAATCACCAAAAATTAGCATTCTGTATTGCTTTTTCTAAGCTACGTCTACGCAGTTTTCCAAAAAGGACACATGGAAACAAATTGATGTTGTAGGTCCATAATATTGGCAAGTATTTCACGTTAGCCCTGATACAAAAATACATATAAAAGAAACGCTTCAAACGGTTTCTTGTTATATTCTAAAGGACTGCAATAAATTGATTGTAGATGTAAACTCCAACAAAACAGGAATGGCATAAATACATTAAAACATGACAACAAAAATGTTAATTTAAAACAAGAACAGACATACAAAAGTCAAGAAAATTCACAAATAAAACATTTGGAAAAATTAAGTTAAAAAAACAAAAACATTTGAAACATACCTGTATAGCACAATTATTTTTTATAATAATAGATGTTATACAAGTACCTAGATCATATTACTTGTATGAATTAATAAAATGCATGTAAAATAATGTGAATAATATTCTTGACTGCACCCTGAGACAAACTTAAGTATCAGAATTGCCAGCTTCTGTTTTGCAGATGCATGCACATTACTGCATGCCTTCTTGAATGTGCGCGCTTGATTCTGCATTTCAAACCAGTTAAATGCACTTATTGTTCGGGTGCTTTCATACCTATAGTTTTCTTGAATTGGCCTGAACCAAATACAATGTTGCATTTTTTTCTTAGGTACGCTTATGTTTCACACTGCCTTTTTTTAAGCGAACCATGATTTCTGAACAAAACCGGTTGTGTGCTAAGGTCGTTCATTTATTGGACAGAAATTTGTAGAGTTGAGTAGGACAAACCGGAAAAACAAAACCTTATCCCATAATGCACAGGGCAACTCGCTACAGCAGCTGGTTTAACCCAAAATGCACAATGCTTCCTGTAATTGGGTTGGATCATGTTCTCACCACAAATGATCCGCTCCAGAGGACCGAGACCACTGTCTCAACAGGGTCTGGGTACGGCTGTTTTGGTCCGAAACCAGGGTTCGATTGCTGTATTCACACCAGCCCAGAAGAACCGCACCGGGGGGAAAACGCACCAGGGTTCGATTCAAAAGAGGCAGGTGTGAAAGCGCCCTTATACTATTCTTGGGTCAAAAAAGGACACTATATGTAGTAGTAGTAGTAGTAGTAGTAAACATTATGATGCAGACGGTTATTGAGTACAATTGTACATAACCTGAGAGATTCAGCACCAACAATAAAATATTTCTAAGAGGACGGTTGTAAACTGTTGAGACGGTGTCCATCAGATCCAGACCTGAAACGCATGAACATGCAGCAGACAAAGGAACAACTGATCCCAGTTTAACTCTGTCTGTGTGTATGTGTACTGGGCTCAGCTGTACCATTGTGTCTGTGCTACTCACAAACCTTACACGTGTGTGTTTGTACATGTGTGTTTGTGTGTCTGTGCGTTTGGCTCAGCTGTCCATGTCCATGCTACACAAACTGTTGCGGTTTCTTAGTGCCGGCGGCTGAGGCCAGGTTCTTGGCCTTCTCTGTAGCTGCCATCGCCGTCTCCTTGGCCTTCTCTGACGCGTCTCTCACGGTGTCTCTGGGAAGCCTCTGTGGGGGGTCTCCTGGGGGTGAGGGAGGGGTGCATGCAAGGGACACAGAGAAAGCTGGTCTTAAATTAACAATTTTTTTTTTTTTTTCACTTATTAAACATATTCATGCAACTCTTTGGAAACAATCAACAATGCCTTCATTTTTGCATTATCGTTTCGCAGGGTAGGAAGTGACTTTTTTTTACTTTACTTTTTTATTTAGCTAAAGATTTGGTGGTATGAGTTATCACTGGTGTTGAAGTCGTGCTAATCTTTCAGCAGCTTTCTGAAGTCTATTTCTGTTACCAAATTTAAAAAAAAAACACTTGGGTTCTTTCTGTGCATTATAATAGGACAGAATAATACTAGCTTAATATTTATTGTTCCATGAAAACAACAACACATCAATACATAAAGTAAAGGAAGGCAACTCAATTAGCCCTATACATTACGGTTAATTTAGTGAAAATTGATTCATTTGTTAGAAAAATGTCATTGATTTAAATTGCAATATGCATTTGGATGGGATATCTGTGCAGGGGTTCTCTTCCATACAAGATCAGGAATGTAGAATACATCATTCTTATACAGACATGCTACAGTGCAGACCACAATCGACCAGTAGAGGGAGCTCTTGTTCCAAAAAAGGTAGTCCTGCAGGCTAACAGTAGAAGATTTCATACAATCAATGACTCGAATAACCAATACATGACAGGACGTCTTGTTGACCATCGATATGGAGCACAGGGCCTTGCCACACCAGTGCACAGTACACACCTGTCCTAGTCCTTTGGATTGCAGTACCATGCTACAGCTCTCCAACATTATAGCCCATTACTGGTTTCAGGAACACACTGAATACACGCCCCAGTATGAAATACGCTCTGATTTTCAGTTAAATTGGAAATGTTGTTATCAGATGATACTGGAAGCATGTGCTAAATACCAGCTATTGTTTTTCTGTGCTTATTTGTGCAGACTGTTCTGAAAGTTGAGACAACTAGCATGACAGACCCCAACCCAACAATCCTTTCCTGGCTGTGTTGAGGCAGCATAAGTGAAAGGGTTTTTGCAAAAAGCTTGAAAAATGACAGCAATTACAACAATGCAGTTTGCAACCACTGCAGTTGTAGCGTTTTCGTCTTGCTAAGTTATGCATTATTCGCTGTTGCTGCATAGACAGGCGTGGGCGAGCATAATTTTGTCAGTTCCCAGCCAAAGAACACAGATCTACAGATATTAGTGGTTCACTACCAAAACTGCAGTCCCAGTGCAGCAGCTACTCAACCATGTCTGTCTCATTTACAACATAACAATTACTTACCAACTAAATACAAACTTAAAAAAGAGAGAATTTGGCTGGCTAATATTATGCAAATTATTAGGTCAGCTACTGAGCTAATAATTACAATTATAATGATTATTAGCCTGCAAGCAGGTTAATGTTAAGCAATGCAATGGCAAGCTAGAGTCCTCCCCTGGAGCAATGCAGGGTTAAGGGCCTTGCTCAAGGGCCCAACGGCTGTGCGGATCTTATTGTGGCTTAGAACCACCGACCTTGCGTGTCCCAGTCATTTACCTCAACCACTACGCTACAGGCCGCCCTGGAAAATGGTTCTAGCACCTCTGCCATGCTATTAAGGATACTTCCTAAGCATGCGTATTACAACCCTGGGGCAGATGCATAGTGTACTTACCCCTACTGAAATGCAATGGCTGAGTCCTGTGCTATATAGTGAGTGCAGGAAATAAAAATTGCACACAAAACACTCTTTAACACACTCGCATGCCAATGTAGAGGTATACCATTGTTACTGTGAAGACACCTTTACAGCATTTCAATGCATCTTGCCGTATAGAAGCCTGTGTTGGCACAGAAAAAATAAGGATTGAGGTCACAGGACAGGGAAAGGGTAAGATTAATTTTGGTTACTTGGTTTACAGTGCATAGACGCGGAATTTCCAAGTCACTTTTGTGTTCATGCATGTATTTATAGTGGTGGTTCCGAATCCAGGCTTTGCATACATGGTTAGCTGGACTTATGAACTCATAAAAGTCCGTTTTGGCCAGTAGTTTGGCCTTAGTTTTCTCCATTTTAATGCCCAAATAGACTGGAGCACTTCATGGAATCATCTTGCAACTTTACTGAAAGAAGGCATAGACATGGTCTACTCCGTGAACTACAGAACTAAGGGAACTCTTTGTGATGACCGAGTAGAATAATCTCAAATTGTTGAAAAATGTCATGCACAAGCAAAACCATGACTGCTCCCATGTCCAAATCTGCCCCTTGTGCCCCCTCTCCCTCCCCAAGACAAACCTGTCCCGTCCTCTCCTGGGCACTGATAACCAGGTTTACGTACCATGCTGGTTGGACAGTGCATATTCCAGGCCCTTCATGGCTTTCGCCTGGTTACTCTTGAAACGGGCCAGGCCAAACTCCTGGGGACGGCACACAGGGAACAAGTTAAACCTGCTAACGTGCTCCCAGGCAAACCGAGAACATGTTAAACCTGCAAACGTGCTCTTGAGCCAACAGGGAACATGTTAAACCTGCTAACGTGCTCTCAGGCAAACAGGGAACAGTTAAACGTGCTAATATGCACTCAGGAAAACAGGCAGCACAGCGCTAAAACAACACACTACGCTGTTACCAGGTTTCCAAGCATACTCACACCCCTTCATCTCATTTCCACGGGCTTTCAGCATTAGCCGGAACAGCTCATTCCAAAGCTCCAATCATTGTTCATATCTCAACAGATTCAATGTGATCTAACTGGTATTAGCACCACCTATTCCTCTGGGTTTTGGGCGGGGCAAGACCTACTGTAGGGCCTGGGGTCCAGGAGGGCTTACCTGGATGGGCCGGGAGAGTCCGAACACTCCTGAGGAGATCCATGCCTCTCTCCGGAGCAGAGTCCAGCCGGGCCGGTCCTGGTTCTGTTGGTACGAGCAGCGCTCCTCCACCATCTGCAGAGTCCAGAGTACATTACATTACATTACATTATTGGCATTTGGCAGACGCTCTTATCCAGAGCGACATACAGTTGATTAGACTAAGCAGGAGACAATCCTCGCCTGGAGCAATGCAGGGTTAAGGGCCTTGCTCAAGGGCCCAACGGCTGTGCGGATCTTATTGCGGCTACACCGGGATTAGAACCACCGACCTTGCGTGTCCCAGTCATTTACCCTAACCACTACGCTACAGGCCGCCCAGAGTACACTCTGCTGTAATGACCTGATCCACCTCTTCCTTCCACACACAGGGCACTTACAGTAAAGCAGCTCGGGTTATTATCATATCACTTCTACTATAACTGGTGACTGAAGTCAAAAGATCAAAAACCAAGCTTCGCTTCCATTTTCAGGAATTCCTGCCACACAAACTGAAAGCCTACATTTTTATTCATGAAAATAACTGCATGGAATTTGTACATTGATTTACAATTGATTAAATTATCCATCATGGATAGGCTCAAACGTCTTTATAATCTGTGTGATCAATCATAAAGACGATCATAACCAGAATAGTAACATCAAAATGATGAATCTCTTATTTATAAGTATTCCAGTCAGGGCCAGCCTGATGCCACCACACTGCAGTACAGCAAATGAACCTGAAAACAAAGTTGAACTCTGGTCCCTGGCCAGTCAACCCATAGACTGTATAAAAATAAAGTCAACCGTTGCGCAACCAACTGTGTCATATTTGGACCAATATTTGCGAAGTGTTTGTGGCTTGCACATACCTCACGTACTCAAAACACCACATACTTTTGCTCCTCTCTAGTTTAAACAAGTTGTTTTGAGCTTAAAAGGCGGGTCACACCGAGAACAACAGCAGTAACTAGAGAGCCAATCGAAATCGACCATTTCTAAATAGTCATGCCAGAGTGCGTTCTTTCCATGGAAAACACCGTTGATTCAAATTTTGGCCCTTTTTCAGAAAATGTGCTGACTGGTGCGATGTAATTACCGTTGGAATATTGCATAAAACAAAATCACTGAAAGAGATCTTCGTGATGGTGTAGCAGGGTTAGCTCGGCTAGTTCGCTAGTAAGCAGGATGAAAGCGAAAGCTCTAGCAGGTTACCGCGGCAACACTCAGTCATTACCCTTGGCCCTAGAGACGATTTCGTCTTCGGCTGACTGGTAACGCATTCGTCTACCAAAATGTTTTGGACAAGTGAGAGGCCAGGGTTCAAATCCAATTTCTGTCTCGTTACAATGGCAATGGTCATAGTTTGCATAAGGTCCTATTCTTACACTGCAGTGACCCTGGGTCAGCAGAGATACTGTGGAATAAGCAACATTTAGCTGGAGAACAAAGTCTACCTTGTGATTTCAGAGTTACACAGCTGAATTCTTAGAAAATCACATGATAAAAATGCAAGGATGCTGATTGGTTGCACAAGACCATAATGTCTAACCAGGCAAGGACAGCGGGACAAGGAGAGAAACAGAATTAAAGTGCTGTAACAAGCTAGGGTTTCTGGAAAAGCAAGCTGGACAGGGATTTCAGATATGGCACACAAGGCAACTTAAGCTTCCCCCTACCGCAGGGTTTCCCAACTCCAGTCCTCAGGAGCCACATGACAGAAGGTTTTTGTTGTAACCAGTAACTCACACCTGATTTAACGATTGAACCAATCAAACCACAAAAATGCCCTTGATTAGTTAAATCAGGTGTGTGAGCGACTGGTTACAATAAAAACCTTCTGGCAAGTGGGTCCCGAGGACTGGAGTTGGGAAACACTGCCCTACCACAACCACAGTGACCATCTGCAGCAAAGAAAGAATTACTTGGAAATCTATCTAATCAACAGAGACTGGAATATATACTGCAAACTAAAGTTCTCTAAATTACAGAGAGGAAGACGGAGTATCTAGACATGCACGAGAAGACAGTGGTTCTCTTCTGAAACTATATAATCTCATCTCCATTGTCATGACTGTTCAGTATATTTCTGTTTAGTACTGTGACCTCAAAAAGATATGGTACTGTAGCCATTTCAAGATAGGGGAGACATGCTTTTTCTGTAAAAGCTGATTCTGCCATTTATCAAAGTGTTATGTTTGAGTGCGCTGAACTGAAATGCAGTAGCACGTGTATGGCTGTGAGTCAACACCTGCCCCTGTGGGCGAGGGCATGTATGTGAGAGAGTAAGAGTTAGTTGTTAGGTGTTCTGGGTGTGTGAGTACGTGCTTGTCTGAATGAGAGCGAGTACGGAGTACAGCCTCACCATTAGTGTGGCATGGTTGAGGTTCCAGGTGAAGGTTGTCATGTTCTTATTTGTTGGGTCTACAATGGAGTCCTCCACAATGTACACGGACCGTGACATGTTAGCAGGAAAGACCCTCTCCGCCCAGCGGGGAAGCCGATTGGTCTTGGTCAGGAGGCGTCGGGAGAGAAGCCGGTGGTCCGCTGTGACCTCACGGTACACCACGTCCTCCGTAAGAACATGGGTGCTGAGAGACACAGGAAGTGGGAGTCTCAATCTTCAACTGTACTGCCATTAACAGCATTAACCAGGAGTAATACTTCAACTACCCATAAGTTGAAATTAATATCCCTTTAGACCACTGATTCTTAAACCCAAATCAGAAACCTTTCAGAGACATATACATACTAGAATAGCCTGGTGGACTACAACTTATGGTGGACTCAACAACCACCGCATATACACCCGCAACACATTTTGGGTCCCGACCCATAGTTTAAAAAACACTGCTTTAGACCAAGGGTGTTATTCTTCAGTCAACCTATTATTTACAAAAAAATAAATGTCAGGCATTGAGGTCAAACTGTATTTAAAATCTCTACCAGAGATGGACAAGCTGTCCTCATACAGGGCTAACAAATGACACATAGTTAATAAGATGTTTAGCTCCAGGACTGCACACACAGCTGTCATTACCTGAATGGGTTGGGGTACCTCTGCCAGAAAGCAGAGAAAACATGGTCCCATGCATTCCTAATATCCGTCTCACTGATGAAATACTTCACCATCATGGAACTCTAAAGTGAGAACAGAAGGTTACGGTTGGTTCGATTGCAAAACTGAAGGGAAGAGCGTGCCTAAAGGAAACGCTGCCATGACGTTTGTGTCTGTCACAGCCTTTTCTTGAGTAACTTGTGGAGCAAGGATAAGAAGCAAAAAGACCTATCCAAGAATGTGCACATGTGCAAATCTCTAGATCAGACATGGATTAAAAGGTAATATTTGCTACTTACACCGTGCGTTACAATCAGCTGTCGCTATTAGGGTTGAACTACAGCAGATGTGTAAGGATAAGGAAGAGCTCATCTCAGGCAAATAACAGAAAATAAATTGAACCGAAATACAACCAAAAGATTACTTACCAAAAAGTTCCTCTTTTCTTAGGGGAACTGGCTACCGTGCGCTCCAACGAGCAGATGCTGTGGGCTGCAACGTTAAAGGAGCACATGTGCATGTTTCATCTTCAATGCCTTTCGGAGGACGTAGCTACTTATCTATGCTATTTAACGTTAGCTGGCCAGATTCAGAAGACTTTCAAGGAAGCTAACCTCAATTCGTAATCGTGTTGACCTACAAAGTTAAGAAGAATCTGCAAAATGAATGTGTATGGCTCGTCAGCGACTGAAATGCTGTTAACTAGCCACCGGGCTAATAATACATTTTTAACTCGTTTAACCACATATTACGACACTGAAGAACTCAGGTCCACCCACACATCCCTTCCGTGTTCAGTTGTTTCTTAACAGGTGGGGCTGTGGTTATTAACGGGAGTTTCCGGGGCATTATTAGGACGAGGCCGACAGAGATACTTCCAGTGTTAAGAATGCCAAAGTCGTATTCTGGATGATGTGTAGTAGTAGCAGCTAATGTTAATATCTTATTTGTGGCGTAAGACATCTTCCCACGACTGAGCCTATCTATCGAACGTTAGCTAACGTTAGCTATATAAATAACGTCCATTATTACTTGCTAAATTAGCTAGCTTTATATCGCTACGCTAGCTATTATACCTGTAGCAAAGTAGTGTAACTGTTAAGGTAGCTATCAAGTTAGCGAGCTACATCGAGACAAATACTGATTAAACAATGAATTTACCTGCTCCCTTGGATGATCTACTTAAGTAAAAATTAACAAATCCCCCATATTCCCCCAGTCTCGAAATATCCTTCCCATCTTCTCTCTTCCGACCATTTCCATTAGCACAAGGTTATCGCGCTAGCAGCATAACCTGAGAAAGGAGTCAATAGGCGGAGTCTTTCCCTCTTGGAAAATAGAAAATAAGGCGCACTGATTTCTGATTTGCTGGGATTGGAGTAAGCCAATAGATGATGAGTTTGTATGAGTGAGGGTCAAGTCAGAAAAAACGTTGGAGGTTAATGAATATGATATTTTCAGTGATTAGCTATCTACAATGGGTTAATTTGGGGATTGAAATGTGTTTATGAGGCATTATATTATGTTTGGAATAATCCACGACTAGGTGGTCATTACACGGTTTTAACAACTTTAAGCCGTTAAGGTGGTTACTGTTTCAGCATGTTGCTATGGTTACATATGTTGCAGGGATCGAACCATCCACATCTAAGTTCACGTGCCCCACCTGTAGCAGAGGGTGTGGTTCTCACATCTCAGTTCACATGCCTCACCTGCTGCAGAGGGTGTGGTTCTCACATCTCAGTTCACATGCCTCACCTGCTGCAGAGGGTGTGGTTCTCACATCTCAGTTCACATGCCTCACCTGCAGCAGATGGTGTGGTTCTCACATCTCAGTTCCCTCACCCCACCTGCAGCAGAGTGTGTGGCTCTCACATCGTTCTTCACAGCCACATGAAGTGGTACCAGCACAGACCTCTCCGCCCCCAACACCTCTTCCCCGTGGAGTAGACGTCATCATCGACTTACGATTGGCAGCCAGGGTGTATGTATGTGTGTATGCATGTATGGACACTACTACACAAATGTTTGGAATCACTGTGAAATAAAAATGTAACTTTTATTAAAAATAAAACATAAAGACATTTTTTTTTAAAAATAGTGCATAACATACTCAAGTGTGCTCTCCCCACTGAAAAAAAGTTTTACCCGATTAAAGAATTGCTCTGCAGATTGAATTTTTATGCGATTTCTACAGTTGATGCAGAAATACCAATTACCCAACAGAGGATTTTAGAAAATAAATAATTGCAGCTAAGACATTTCACAAGAGTTAACCATAAGGGACAATGCTATTTACCAAAGATGGCACTCATCTAACAGCTCCTTCATAATGGTCAACCAATGTTAAGTACTATCTTTGGAGTTTATTAAAATGTTTGTCTTGTCTGTAAATTCCCGAATGAGAGAAATCTAGGCTCCGGTGGGAGAAGGACTTTGGTGTAGAGATCGACCCTAAACTGTGGAGTGATTTAAATATAAATTGTGACACTTGTAGATTAAACTCAAGATAGGCCTACATGTTAATTCAACTCACTACATCAGCTTTATCTCACACGAAACTGCATGAGTTCATCCCTTTGCTTCAGATGTGGACAACGCGAGAACAGCTGTTTCTGTAAATTGGTGAAAATATTTGTAGGCCTAATTACATGTAGCCTAAATAACATGAAAAACAGCTCTTTTGATCTCAAAATCCCAAATCCAAATGCAGTATATATTTATTTTATTTTATTGTAGGACATTGAACTAAAATATTAAATAAATCAGCACACACACACACACGCACGCACGCACACACAATACAAGCAGGCTGGGCTTGAGATGCTTCGGTGGCTCTTGTTTGTAAATTAAGTGTGTGTCATTCAGCGAGAAGATACATCATCCATTCTCAGCTCTTCATTCTCGCGTTTTTGATGCGGCGCATGCCCCGGGTGATTCTGTCTTTCCAGGTTGTGGCTATTTGCTTGCAGACTGTGGGCACCGAATAATCGTAGGCTAGTCTCAGGTTGTTTTCGAAGTTTCTACTGAACATGCGTTTCTGGAGAAGTTATGAACTGCCTGCTTTGGTAAGAAAACTCTGCATAAACCAACGACACTCGCTCTAATGTAGGAGTATGTTAGTTTTATAAGAAAGGAAATAAGTATTTTCTTGTTATATAAAATAAATAAAAACATGCGCAAAGACATTTTCTGCTCCTTTCTCCAGATTATTTTTTTTAGCACAACAACAGGATGGCATGATTTAGACAACAGCGAATACGACTGCTGGCCGTTAGAAAATCCGGACGAACACAATATGGTAGAGTGTGGAGGTGAGTTTTTAAATATGATGTTCATCTATACTCAACCCTCTTTTGCTTTACATTTATCAAATATACATTCCGTTAATTTATATTTTACTATGTATGTATGTAGGTATGTATGTATGTATTTATTTATTTATTTTTGGACGCAAATTTCAACATTATTATTTTGAGTTCATTTGAAGAAAATCGTCCATATATCCTCCTGAGACCTGACAGACGTATTTTACTTTTCTGACATAATACGCTTGTATATTATTTATTGTATTTGTACTTGTTGTAGTTTCAGCATAATAGAACATATGTTTTTGGCAATAAGATCAGAGACTCGTGTCCACAAAAAAGAATTGCCAGGTCTTAGGAGAACATGGATTTTCCTTTTTTTAAAAATCCAGAATCCAGAACATGCCCGTATAAACTACTATAACAGTAATGTTATGTGAACTTGGGGCAGACAAAAGCGTTTTATTTTGTATTTCAAATATGGTCAGGCAAACAGTATATGTATCCACTAGATGGCATTGGTGTTCATTGGTCCTACATAAAACGAAATAACGCTTTTAATTTTGTATACGTACCTGGATACAAATGGTGTCGAGATTGATGTTGATAAGCTTAATATTACACATGATTCGTTCGCAAAGCGTGAAATTTGTTGATATTGAATTACTTTGTATTACCACTTGTCATTCTTCCTTCAAGCATTACCTGAAACATTGGTGCTCTGTCAAGCGTTGCTGGAAATATTTCTGTGCTCTTCACCAGGTCTGGAGATGGCTTGGTTGCAGCGGCCTCCAGAAAAGGTTATCAGTGGGGAGATATTCAGTGTCACTTATACTGTTACTGTCTCTGAAGACTTCTACCAGTGGGCTGTGGACAACATGATCTTCACTCACAGGTACTGTTTCATTTCAGTGGTAAAAGGACCCGTCGCTACAATTGTACAACTCTTTTTGGCACGTTAACAGGTTTTCACCATTCACCAAAAATAATTGTTGGACAACCTGTAATTGAACGAACAAACAGATTATTACGCATTTATTTTATATGATGAGTATTTTTTATTGATATGGCAATCCCCTACTGTGCAGATGTGATAATACGTACAGTACTTTTTGTGGCAGATATTTAGAAGTGTAACTTTTGAAGCTGTATTCTCTTCAAACATGTTCAAAGTTCATAATTTTTGTCTAATTATTTATAGAGATGAAATGTAGCAGGGTTTAGTTCTCAGGGACGTAACAGAGGAATGGCGGGATCAGACAGGTTTCTGGTGCTGTACACTTTGTGGTTCTGAATCGGTGGAGGGGGCAAGCCCCCCATGTGTCCCCCAGCTCGATCAACGATGCTCAGGCTGCCAAACACTTCTGCGAGGAACACGAGTGCCCTTCAAACTGGAAGGACGCCAATGGGGAGAACTGCTGCATTCACCACGCCAACATCCACTCCTGCCCCATGGGCTATATGGTAGTACATCTCCACTGTCCATTCATCTCAAAAGCATTCTCCCTCTCCTCCACCCAGAATGCTAATGCCACTTCTCCTCATGCCCCCCACCCCCACCAGGTGAAGGAGAGAATCTGCGGCCCCTGGATCCCTGACGATGGCAGGATTTTTACCCACACCATCTCCACGGCAGGCAAGATGACTCAAACCAACTGGACTGCCAAGGTTTGGCTCAGCTGTGTAATTAAGGAGCTGGCACTCTCGTGAGAGCATTGAGTGATCACTCAGCTCAGAGCCAGGTGTGTGAGATTAAGACAGATGGCTCTGCTTCTTTCAGGTGGTTCTCTTCCATCTGGGGGTCACCTCGCTCATCGCACACATCCGAGTGGGAAACATGCAGGTTGCTTTGGAAGCCACAAGCACAGTGTTGCCAGCCATAGGTACCTCTCACCCAAAATACCTGGATTGTAAACAAATGTATTTGTTTATGTCACTTTTGTCCCTGCTCTTTTACATTTTAGAATAATATAGGCCTTATTTCGGATTATTATTATTTAGGATTATAGGCCTATTTCATTGCTGTAATCTGCTCTACCAATTCAGAATGTAAACATACTTCCAGTTCCCCCCCCCCAGCAGTGGTGCAAACAAATACAGTATACTCTGTCCTGCAAGCCACAGTCAGTGTATTCCTGTCAGTGTGTGGAGATGCTGTATTCCTGTCAGTGTGTGGAGATGCGGTGTGTGTTGTTGCTGTATTGTGGTCAGTGTGTGGAGATGCGGTGTGTGTCGTTGCTGTATTGTGGTCAGTGTGTGGAGATGCGGTGTGTGTCGTTGCTGTATTGTGGTCAGTGTGTGGAGATGCGGTGTGTGTCGTTGCTGTATTGTGGTCAGTGTGTGGAGATGCGGTGTGTGTCGTTGCTGTGTTGTGTGCAGTGTGTGGAGATGCGATGTGTGACGTTGCTGTATTGCGGTCAGTGTGTGGAGATGCGGTGTGTGACGTTGCTGTATTGCGGTCAGTGTGTGGAGATGCGGTGTGTGACGTTGCTGTATTGCGGTCAGTGTGTGGAGATGCGGTGTGTGACGTTGCTGTATTGCGGTCAGTGTGTGGAGATGCGGTGTGTGACGTTGCTGTATTGCGGTCAGTGTGTGGAGATGCGGTGTGTGACGTTGCTGTATTGCGGTCAGTGTGTGGAGATGCGGTGTGTGACGTTGCTGTATTGCGGTCAGTGTGTGGAGATGCGGTGTGTGACGTTGCTGTATTGCGGTCAGTGTGTGGAGATGCGGTGTGTGACGTTGCTGTATTGCGGTCAGTGTGTGGAGATGCGGTGTGTGACGTTGCTGTATTGCGGTCAGTGTGTGGAGATGCGGTGTGTGACGTTGCTGTATTGCGGTCAGTGTGTGGAGATGCGGTGTGTGACGTTGCTGTATTGCGGTCAGTGTGTGGAGATGCGGTGTGTGACGTTGCTGTATTGCGGTCAGTGTGTGGAGATGCGGTGTGTGACGTTGCTGTATTGCGGTCAGTGTGTGGAGATGCGGTGTGTGACGTTGCTGTATTGCGGTCAGTGTGTGGAGATGCGGTGTGTGACGTTGCTGTATTGCGGTCAGTGTGTGGAGATGCGGTGTGTGACGTTGCTGTATTGCGGTCAGTGTGTGGAGATGCGGTGTGTGACGTTGCTGTATTGCGGTCAGTGTGTGGAGATGCGGTGTGTGACGTTGCTGTATTGCGGTCAGTGTGTGGAGATGCGGTGTGTGACGTTGCTGTATTGCGGTCAGTGTGTGGAGATGCGGTGTGTGACGTTGCTGTATTGCGGTCAGTGTGTGGAGATGCGGTGTGTGACGTTGCTGTATTGCGGTCAGTGTGTGGAGATGCGGTGTGTGACGTTGCTGTATTGCGGTCAGTGTGTGGAGATGCGGTGTGTGACGTTGCTGTATTGCGGTCAGTGTGTGGAGATGCGGTGTGTGACGAGGACGAGACGTGCGCCACGTGTCCTGCTGACTGCGGCGAGTGTCCCATGACTGCCGGTGTAAAAACAGCCATCGGTCTGCCTGTTATTGTTGTCTTCATCAGCTTCACATTCATAGCCGTGGTGAGTATGACAAAATAAATCTTTTTTGAACAGTGTCCACCAAGTGATCATCTTTTGGATATCTGGATGCTAAGGCCTTAGTCAATAAATATAATACTTTACATTATAACAGCATCAAATTTACTCAGTAATTGCTGAGCAATGCCTTGCTTTGCTTCTGCAGTAATTACACATCATGTTTGTTGGATGTTTATTTACTTCTTAATATATTTCAATACAATTTTCTATCACAATATGCAGCTTCACTTATGATAAGCAAATGTCCACCTTTGACCGACGAGTTTCCTTCCTTGACTGTAGTGGTTTCGGTATCAGAAGCAGAAGATGTTTTGGGATGAAAGCTGGGTCATTGACTTCAGTGAAATAAAACAAGGTATTTTTCATAGTTTTTTTCATAGTATATTTTGAAGTGGTTGTCTTTGAAATATGCATACCTCTTGGAAGTGTAATGGAGGGATATTGGAGGGACACTATATGTCATGAGTGCTGAATGTTTCTTTGATCTGGAAACCCTGATTATGAATTGCGCTTCTGATGAGCTATCTGGATCCTGTATCGAAAGCTCAGCTAATTGAACCCCTCCAAATTTGTTTACATGGATCTTGATTGCGTTGCCATTCGCATAAAGAAGTGATTCCGGTGATTGCATTCACCTTAACCTATGATTAATTTAGATGCCATTGTACAAGGAGAGAACACTGATAGAGCCAGAAGTACAAACACTAATGAATGTAATGCCTCATTACCATGATTAAAGACAACAAAACTGCAAAATATCAAGCTATGTCAAATATCAGCCACCATGTCAGTGTGACTGAAAGTAGGTCGTCAATAATTTTACAATAATTATGGTGACATGGCTCAGGCAGTAAGAGCAGTAGTCTGGCAGTCGGAGGGTTGCCGGTTCGATCCCCCGCCCGGCTGTGTCGAGGTGTCCCTGAGCAAGACACCTAACCCCCAAAATGCTCCTGACGAGCTGGTCGGGACCTTGCATGGCAGCCAATCGCCTCCATCGGTGTGTGAGTGTGTGTATGAATGGGTGAATGGAGAAGCATCAATTGTACAGCACTTTGGATAAAGGTGCTATATAAATGCCTGCCATTTACCATTTACCATTTAATTGTCATGATATTATAATCTGTTTTCCCTGTCAGACCAACTGGCAAGAACTACCATGGGCAGCATAATGAGCGTCCCCAATGCCAACAGTGATTCCAATGCCAGCTGTGTCACTGCCCTCAGCTCCTGCACCGGGGGCCCCAACGCCCCCCGTAAGCAGCTCTTCACCCACACCGGCATCTAGTGAGTGTTCTGCGGACCTCCAGGGTCAAGGCTCCTGTAGGGGGTGCTCTATGTTAATCAGGGCGCTGTGGTCAATATTGAGAAGTTCTGACATTGCTGAGGTTCTATGTATAGGAGGCTGTTTTTTTTTGGGAATTAACACGCTTTGAATTGTGCCCAACAGCGATGGTCGCACTGTTGCCATCAAGAGAATTCAAACTAAGACCTTTTCCCTCACTAAGACAATCCGAAGGGAAGTAAAGCAAATAAGGTAAGTGACACTATCATGTCTCAGGCACGTTTTCCAATCTGGAATTTTGATATTTAAGCTTTTGTTTGGAATTGACAGCTACTTCTGTTTTTGGATGGAATGTGTTCAGAGAGCTGGACCATCCCAACCTGTGTAAGTTTTTCGGAGGGTGTGTTGAGGTGCCAAACGTGGCCATCGTCACAGAGTACTGCCCCAAAGGCAGTCTGAATGATGTCCTTCTCAACGAGGAGATCCCTCTCAACTGGGGCTTCAGGTTAGACTTGTGTCAGTCTGCTTACACATTAGACTCAGAGGGGGCATATCCCACATACTCATTTATTCATATCTCACCTGGTTTTAGATTCTCCTTTGCCACTGACATTGCTCGAGGGATGTCCTACCTTCATCACCACAGGATTTGTCACGGGAGGCTCAAATCGCCTAACTGTGTCATTGACGATCGCTGGGTCTGTAAGATCACAGGTAGGCAGCAGAGAAAGCACACCTTACCTTTCCCTCTCAAACCATGACGTTTAAACCCAGTTAGAGCTAGATTAACAGTGAGTATCTAACTTTAAGAAGCAGCCATGTAGTGGCCTTTAAAGACATGTATTTGTATCGTGTTACTGTACTACAATGGCCTCTTAATCTGTGATCTCAGTAAGATCCTCTGACCTACCTGTCTGTAGGACATGCTGCTGGCTTCTGGGCTGGATCATGTGGCAACATTACTGCTTTACAGCATGGTCACCTGGGCAGCTGCACTCTCAATAGAAAGTTCAGGAGGTCCCTTTCTTGCTGATGCAAGTTTGACATTCTCTCGATCATCACAACGAGGCTCTCATGTCATGGCAATAAAAGGAGCACCGAAATGTGAGAAATGTTTCTCTTTCTTCAGACTTCTGCCTGCCGACATACAGAATTGAGGACTTGGCAGAAGGGCCAAACACGTACCAGCAGAGGCTTAGGGAAGTGTACATGCCCCCAGAGGCACAGACCTCCAGCCTGGAGCCTACACTGCAGTGGGATGTCTTCAGGTGATCAAGTCCAGGGAAAACATGTACACGTGTGTTTGTTCATTCACTGACCAGAGTTACTGGCAACACATGAGAAAACAGATTTACTCCTCCATTACTAGTCCTCAGTTCATTGCAACACCCTGTAAATAGTAATAAAGGAAAGGCATAGACATTCGCACAGTGATCATTAGCTTGTTATTAGCGATTAGATATCTACATTGTGTTAAAATTATTATGGCATTTTCTTGCAGTTATTCAATTATATTACTGGAAATAGCCACTAGAAGCGACCCAGTCCCAGTAAGTTGTCGTCTGAAGTTGGTTTGCCACACCATCTGCTTTTGTCACGTGGTTGTCTCTGCATTGTCATGTGTGGTGTTGCCATGGAAAGATTCAAAGCTTCCAAAATTTTATCAGATAACTAAAACATCACATCCAGCCCATTTGTGTCCCCTCTTTTCTGGTACTTTTGTCAGTCACACTAGATTTAAGAGTAAAAAGGTTAATGCTTAAACCAGGGCTGAGATCCATCCTGTAGGTTTTTGCTCTAAACCTAACAAAGCACACTTCATTCAAAAGCTCCTTGAACTACTAGTATTAGTAGAATCAGGTGCGTCAATTTATGGTTGAATTAGAATCCAGAATGTAGATCTCCAGGAGCAGGGCTGGGCAGCCCTGGCTGTAATGTATGCTGGTACTGAATTAAATGATAGTCAGGCCGTTATAATCAACCTCTCCTTTTTGTCTCCCAGGTAGAGGATAGTGCCCTTGAGTGTGCCTGGTGCCCTCCTCTACCAGAACTCATCTCTGGCAAGGCAGACAACACATGCCCCTGTCCCACAGAGTATGCAGAGGTAGGTAGAGAACTGCCTCTAAAGCCACATCGCTCTCCCCAAATGGGAGGACACTGCTGCTCTGACTGTCTCATTTCTCTTACTGTGGTCTTACAGCTTATCAGAAGGTGCAGGTCTCACAACCCTGTCCACCGGCCCACCTTTGAGCAGATCAAGAAGTTTGTCCACAGAATCAACCCCCACAAAGTCAGCCCCGTTGACATGATGATGAGCCTGGTATGTGAAGAAAGAAAAAAAAAGAAAAAAAGAGAGGATATATTTTTCATTATTGAAGGTGCTCAGCTACTGAACACAATAGGTGTCTCACCATAGAGACAAAGACCATGCCTTTAGTTTCCATTATGGTGATTTCCACAGATGGAGAAGTACAGCAAGCATTTGGAGGTTCTGGTTGCAGAGAGGACACAGGATCTGATGCATGAGAAACAGAAGACTGACCGCCTCTTATACAGTAGGATATTTCTCTCACAATTTACCATAAAGTGACCAGACTCTCTGTTCTTTGTGATGCCAAGGCAATCAAGCCTGAAAAGCAGCCATGTTTCAACATTTCTGACCATGCCTATTATAAGAAAATTACTTATAATAGTCAGTAGTGTTCAGAATGCAATCCCTATTAAAAGTAGCAAGGTGTAATTTAGTTATATTCAAGCATAATTACTCATGATATTACGTTCCTTTCATTTAGCAGTCCATCGTATCCAACATAAGTGCATCCACTTGAGTCATATGAGCAACAGTGGCTGTGGTCTAACAACATTCCCAGACCAGTGAGTGTGTGTGCAATATTATTAAAACACTAAATGTAAGTAAACCTTGCTAACTTAGACTAACCACTGCGAAGACAGATCGTAGCCATAACAAGTCATAAAAACATAAAGGTCAAAAATAAAAATGGTGCAATAAACTGAATTAATTACATAAGATAGGAGTACTATAGATGGGAGTGGAAGAGGTGTCAGAATGCATTCTGAAGAGGTTAATCATTAGGTTGCCTTGGCTGAAGGCCTGTGATGCAACTATGCTGACCACAGAGAGATATTCATCCCAACACTGGAAACAGGGCTTGGAAAAATGACCATGCCAGTTGCCCCGAGGATGTGGAATGGAAGGTTCCGGCAGTGTGGACCACTTGAAGGGAATGCATAGCCTCCCAGTCTTTGCTATACTGAACCTCATTGGGCAGTCCATCATTCAGCTCAAGCTGCCCTTCAGGCAAGCTGAGATAGATCTGAGTGTTAGATACACAAACATAGAGGAATAGCAAAGTATTTTCAGCATAGCGGAGGCATGTGGAACTGTGGGATAAGATGAACAGACCTAAGTGAAATAAGGCACATAAGAATACCCTGGGGTCTAGGCGAGTCACCATAACAATAAACCCTTGGGGAGTGTCCACAGATGCAGGATTCAGTCTACTCAAGTGCTGTGCCTGAGACCCACATGAGGATCTCGGGCACAGAATGGAGAGGGGACCATGTGGTGTACCATGCCAAGAGCTGCAGAGAGGTCCAGATGGACAGGGAAGATGCTAGCTGATTGAAATGCCTTGAAGAGGATGAAGAGGGCAGTCTCAGTGGAGTGACCAAACTAGAAGCCTGACTGGAAGAGAGCTTAAGGAGGTTATCCTGTGAGAGGAAGCAAGATTGTTGGTTACATACAGCACATTCCAGGGTTTTGGAGGGAAAAGGGAGCAGAGAGATTGGGCGATAATTCAGGACCGCCGACAACTCAGTACCAGGATAGGCTGTGAGTGCACAGCCTGTAGAAAGGGACAAATTTATCACGCAGAAGATGAGTGTCAGGATGCCGGATGACATGGTCTGGAGAAGAGGTGAAAGGATTGATTTAAAGCCTGGGTTTTGCTGATATATGGGGGTGATTGAGGTTACAGTAGGGGGTCCCTGGCCATTGACTATATACAGTATAGATTTGGGGAAATATGTCAAACTATAAAACCTGTTTTTTTATATAACCCTTGTTGACTTACGATGGGGGTCCCCTGGATGTCTTTGAGCCTGTTTATGGGTCCTTAGATCAGAGAAGGTTGAAAACCTTAAAGTAAGTGTTTTTGTAAGGATCACCATTATCTTGTAATATAGATCCAAGGATAAATGTGTTTGTAGTTTATGTGGTTTTGGGCTTGGGTTAAAACAGGCATGTCCTTGCTTCAGGTATGCTGCCAAGGCAAGTTGCTGATGATCTCAGACAAGGAAAGGCTTCAGAAGCCCAAAGCTATGTAAGCGCTACAGTATTTTTCAGGTAAGAGCCATGATTTCAACCTATGAGCTCAACCCTATTCCTGGAGATCTACCACCCTGGAGGTTTCCACTCTAACCCAAACAAAGCACACCTCATTCAACAGCTAGAGATCTCAGTGAGCTGCTAATTAGTAGAATCAGTGTGCCAAATTGTTTGAAATGGAAACCTATAGGATAGTAGATGTCCTGCGCATGTCCTAGGTTATAAAATGCAATTCTAAACCGATGGATACATTACATTTCCTGTTTTTCTTACACTGCATTTTCTCTTTTTTATTTCTATCACAGCGATATTGTGGGTTTCACTCAACTGTCTAGTACTAGCACACCATATCAAGTGGTGGATTTTTTAAACAAACTCTACACAACCTTTGATGAAATTATTGACAATCATGATGTGTACAAAGTGGAGACTATTGGAGATGCATGTAAGTACATGGATTTTCTTGCATTTTCTGTTTCATTGCATCATTACTATATTCATAATGTCATTACTGACATTGCAAAAAAAGTTTCATGAACAAAAATGTTTTTTCATTTTACATTTACAAATTGAGAAGTGTCTTTCAAGCTTCATCTCTTATTTTAAATATGAATCTTTCAACATTCATATGCAATTCATTATACTGTTAACAAAACATTTCCCTTCATTAAATGGCTTTTCACTGGCAACATTGCTGCCATGTTTATATAACTCCTGTGTGCATCAATAATAAGCATAGTTAGTGGAGGGTGTCTGACTTTGTGTTTCAGACATGGTCGTTTCCGGTGTTCCAAAGGAGAATGGAATTCTTCATGCCTCTGAAATTTCCAGCATGGCCCTGGATCTGGTTGCCGTCTGCAAGACCTTCAGAATTCCCCACAAACCCAACACTCTGCTTCAGATCAGAGCTGGCATCCATTCAGGTATGAAGTGGTAGATAGAGTTTCTGTGTGATGTGGTACCATTGTCTGTTCAGACTGTATGTTATGATGGCAAGAACCAAGACATCAGAGGCCGTGTCTGTGCTTGGTTTTAGGTCCCGTTGTTGCTGGTGTGGTTGGGACAAAAATGCCCAGATATTGTCTCTTTGGTGATACAGTCAACACAGCTTCTAGGATGGAGTCTACCAGTGAAGGTATCAAATGACACTTGTCATGGAAATAGATTCCCTCTTTTTACTTCACAGATATACTTAAGTGTTGTAATAGCTATAGTGGCAGACTGCATGGTTTAAAAAAATTCAGGTCCTAGTTTAGTTTGTGAGAAACAAATTAAATAAATGGCTGGAGATCAGAACCTTTTGTATTGGTTTAGACCAGGGGTCGGCAACCCTGGTCCTGGAGAGCCACAGGGTGTGCTGGCTTTCGTCTCCACTTTAAAATAAGCAACCGATTCAGACCCAAGAAACCAGGTGAGGTGAGTTAACTGTGTAATCAACGGCTTTCACTGATCAATTAATGCCAAGTAACAACGAAAGCCAGCACACCCTGCAGCTCTCCAGGACCAGGGTTGCCGACCCCTGGTTTAGACAAATGTTATGCAAGTAAGTATGTTTATGATGGATTCAAGAGGTTTGTTGTGGTGATGTATAAATATGTTTCCCAATTAGCTCTGAAGATTCAGTGCAGCTCCAGTGCCTTCTACCTTCTGGAAGAGATTGGGGGCTATGTGTTACAGTGTCGAGGGATGATGCAGGTTAAGGTACGCAATACCATTATTTCACATATTGGAGTAATTATGTTAAAGTTGCATTATGACTAAAAATACAATTATCTTTATTCTATACTATTATCTGTTTCCGTGGTCATTTTTAATAAATAATTGATTCTTCTCCTGGGAGTTTTATTCATGCAAGCTGAACGTGATCTTTCTTTTCTTCTTGGAAGCAAATATACTTTTCAGTGTTAATTATATTGGACAGGGAGAGACTCTGGTGTCCAATTTTGAAAAGTTACAGTTAATAGTGACATGTCGGTCCTGTTCTGCACCTATCTCTCTGATTGTGCTCTTGTGTCTCAGGGCAAGGGCGACATGGTCACCTACTGGTTAGAAGGCAAACATGCTACGCCTGCCATTAAGGAGTGCACTAAAAAACCTCCATTTATGCTGGAAAATGAGGAGTCATACACATCTATCCCTGGGGTCCTGGGTAACGACCTACTTGTAGATCCACTGTGACTGAGTAATAGACAGGGCTATTGAAACTGGGCTTTCATTCATGATGCATTTTCTCTTTTTAAAAAATACTAATGTTAAACATTTTAACACCAGAAATTATTCTCACATTGTCGCATTAATTCATATCATTAATGTCAAGTACTGTAACATATCTGTGATAGCTGTAAAGACTATTCTGTGTCTGCAGTCCATTTTGAGACCTAACCATTTTTTTGTTGTTTTTTTTCTTTGCCTTGAATTGGTAGATTACTGCTGGTTTCTCCAGCTTTATCTTGGCATTTTCTTGAGTAAATCGCTTTTACTGTGCTACTAACCATGAGAACCGAAAAGGTCTGTATGAATCTGTGGTTATTTCTTTCTTTTTGACATATAAAATTGTATATTTATCATGCCATATTATTTTTGTCTTGATTACATGTGTCACATTGCTCCATTACGGCATATGCACTTGACCCACAAATAAACAACTGATGTCAAAGTTCATTTTTATTAGTTTGATTTTATTCTTCTGTACTGAATGCACATTCAAACTTACAAACCGAGAAACAAAGAAATATATGTATTTTCAGGCTTTGCTTAAAGTGCTGTGAAGCCACATTTATTTATTTCTGTTTTGCATTCAACACTGTACTGACATTTAAAGAACAACTACCTGAATGTAGTTGTACCACAGTATTTACATTGCTGGTTTTTTTTTCAAAAACTGAAATAATTTTTTACAAAATAAAAAGCCAAAAAAAGATGTCAGAAAAGCACTGTTTCAGGGAACTGCAATAATTCTGTAACCAGGATGGATTACTTATCATTAATTATGAATTATGCATGACTTGTGATTAATTGAATGTGTAAATGTGCTAGTGCAGGTGGTCAGTGCTTTCAAGCTTTGAAAGCCTATTCTGAAAGTATCATTGTCATAAGCTTTTATCAATGTGGAACTGATGCATTATTACTTTGTGTTGTAAAATGTAATTGAAGTGGCAGCTTTCTTTGAAGAAAGAGCCAAATGTTGATGCCCAATGATCAGTTCCAACACTGAAAGCCTTCAGGTTTTCATTCCTAGGCCTGTATTCAGTCAGAATTTGTCTTAAATATTTGATATATAAGTACTGTAAATGTAATTTACAATTTTTTATTTTTTTTGTGATTGCTGTCCTTACCAAACTGAAGAAATATAAACATTGTCATAAAGAAATCCTTGCTGTAAATTGTTATTGAGAACTTTTGACTGAATCCTAGCCATGGTCTCGCTAGCATTTTTGACAGATATTACTGTATACTACTGTGCATATATTATCCCAGGGCTGCATTATGCAATAGATGTTGATTCCCTTCTACCAGGAGTATATATTTTGGAATAGTTCTTGCGTGCATTTTGATACTTTCTCATAACCTACATTTCAGTAATTACTTGTAAGGTCTGAAAGGGTGTTTACTTGGATGAGAGCACATTAACATTGTCGAATGTCTGAGATTAGTGTGCCTGCATTGTATAGCAGTTAGAGATAATATTCCCTCAGAGCAACCATTCTCTAATGGATTTTCTTACATATTATAAAAATACACTTGCTGGATGACCTGGATGGGCTTTGACTCTGAACTGTGCCATTGCCGAAAAAATGGACACACATTACTGCCCTGAGATTTTATCAGAGAGCAGAATATTGCTGTAGCAAGCAGTTTCCAGGTTCTCAAACATATACAGCCTTAAGACAAAAGCCATGACATCAGTTGGATGAGTGCAGCTCCTGTAATGCCAAGAGGATTGACATTTTGGTCAAAATTTGCAAGAGCGAAACAAAAAACGACATGGAACGACACAACATAATCAAGCTAATACAGTTTAAGGGCCTCTAGAACTTATGGAGAAGGACAGAAACATCTGTTGTGACTATACCCAGGCAAAGGAGACTCAGATAAAATAATGAGGAGGGATCGACATCTGGGGGATGCTCTTTTGCCATCAGTCACACAGCAGGCCGAACGATGTTTAGAAATACCCAGAAGAGATGTTAAGAACAAATCCCCAGTGTTTTACAATACAAGTGTCCTATCATATCGCTGTCCCATTCTGACGCAAGTGCCTACTTCAAACAACACTTCTTCACAGCCTTGCAACTGCTTATTTTCAACATTCGGCATTTCCCAATTACACTTCAGTATGTTACAGATGAGTCACAAAGTGCAACATAATTGAATGGATTTCATGACATTTCCCTGCCAAAAGAAAGCCCATTTCGTCTCTAGGCTGACCCAGAAACATAAATGTGAATGTAGGGGTTCTAATCAGTGGAATTCACTGCCTGTTTTGTTTTGTCACAAGCCATGGAGAAAGAGAGCATGTTGTCACTCATTATCTCAACGCACGGGTGAGGAATGGTTCCCTACTGTTCTCAGTGTTCTGAATGGGATATGACTGCTGCAGCTGGTGCCTGTCTGGCTGGCCTCAAAGCACTTACCTCGTGTGTGCTAAGGCTTGCTCGGTTCCTCTCACAATGTGATGAAGTAACACTCATATTACAGGATCAACAGAACTGACCCGATACTGATCCCGGTGAAGAGTGGAAGGGAATATTCAACTGGGGTGAACAAATATGTGTATGTGCACATAAAAATAAAAATAAATGTTGGTCTAAATGATCAGCTAAATGAAAGGCCACAACATTAGTTTGCGGTCTTCAAGGCTTTTGAATTTTCTGTAACTGTATTACTAATTGAGCATATTGTCCATTTACCTGTTGAATACGTGATTTCATATGTGAAACAATTACCACAAATTATTTTGGATAATTCTAGCATTAGTCACCTGTTGAAAATTTCCTGAAAATTACCACATGGGTTTCTATTTAATCATTCAGCAAATCATCAACCACAGAAACACAATGTCCTCTTTTTCAGGTTCCCTTGAAGTGCTTATGTTAATTAAATGTGTAGCCTACGCACAAAGACCCTCTCCTATTTAAATTACCCATATCATTACCATTTCCAAGAGACGATGAGGAAAACACTGAAAGCACGACAAAGATCAAAGCAAAAGGACAGTTCTGTATCACATACACTGGTGAAAATAAGCCGCTCACACTGCATCTGGTTTTAAGCAAAAAATACAAAATGAATTTAAAACCTATTTCTCTCTCCCAACTGACAAACTGTATTCATTATAAAACCATATGTGTGCATCAGTGGCGGCTCCTGAGTTCAAACTCGAGGAGGTAGAAAATATCCCCTTAACTAATGATTGGTCTTGACCTGTTTTCAATCATTTTCCTTGATTAACAATGTGACGTGATTAACAAGTCACAAAGCGTTGGTACTATCAGATGTAGCCACTTTACTCAATTAGGTAAGACAGCAATAAAACTATTTTATTTGTGCACATTTCAATCGACGTTATTTAAAATTGTTGATACATTTAGCTACTCTTCGTTTTCCGCACTCAAACTGCGATAATATTAATGGAAAAGATGTATCTATCAATACGCAAATGTAGCCATTTAAACAATTGAGCTCAGGCTAGGTAGCCTTTATTGCAACCCAGTAGCCTACATTTTTCGTGTATGCTGTAAATACAACGTCGTCCCTATAAACTGAATTACATTACATTAAATTGAATGGATTAATCTCTCTAATATGGCGTGAAGAAAGAAGCTATGTGTTTACCAGCTAATTGATTATTCCCATTATTAAAAAAGTTGTTAATCAAGGAAAATGAAAACAGGTCAAGACCAATAATTCGTTTAAGGGGATATTTTCTGCCTCCTCGATTTTGAGCTCAGGAGCCGCATCTTCTGGATACCCAACATATGCTAATGTCCACTTAGGTCAATGTGTATCAGCATACAATATTATCAAAGAGGAAAGAACATAAATACAGTAGGGACAGCACTATAAGACCGAAAGGGTGCTATGACCATAGTCTTGTCGAATTATTTAGTCTACTTTTGGAAAATGCAGAACTGATTCCTGTGCTCACTGCCCAGGAAGGCCATAAGCATCACTGAACACATGAACAAAAGAAACACATCCCCTTCTAAGATCTTCTCACATCTGTAATGTATTTAATAACAACAATTTAACCCATTAAGGTGTAAGATCACAAAGATGTCATTATAATTATCACAAATATGTGACTCGTGCTATCATAAGCAGTCGTAAGTCATGATGGCCAATTTCACATAAATCGATGTTTATGTATTGGTTGTTTTAAGCTTTCATCTTCAAACTAACCTAAAATCAGCTTTCATAATCAGCATTCCCTAATGCACATACATTTTTTAAAATTATTATATAGGCCTAGTTTTTAAGCCTTTTATAGGATAGTTTTAAAGGGTTTATACATACGATTACAAGTTATAGCCCGAGTTTTGTTAGCCCAGTGTTGGTTGTCTCTCAGCCTCACATAACTCTCGCAACAAAACTTAGAAGCCGTTTTTCTCAACATGCACTCAAAATGAAATGGGACATAAGTCCTTTGCATTTTTAAAAACTTTCCAAAAAACCTACTGTCCTTTGTACATTGCCAATGCAGGTACTTCATCCAAGTCTACTAGATGGAAACAATCCTTGCCCAGAGAGATAGGAGATAAGTTTGTCCAGTAAAAACGTATTTCTCATCATTGCGGGCCTCAACAGAATACATCTGGCTTCAGACTCATCTTCTGTCAAGTGCAAAAACACAAGAAAGCAATTACAAGATCCTGTAATGTGCATTATTCTGGACAACTGGCGTCTCTGAGAACATTACCTTTTTATTACTGCCACCCAGTGGACAGTGAGATACTGCATATTGCTGTACAAATCAAAGGTACAATAGGTAATTTACTGTGGCAATTTCAACCAATTTTCAACCAATGAGCTTGAATTGCAGTCGGTCAGTCAACTGTATATTTTGAAACCAAAATTTAAAGGTCATTTCAGACTTCTAATGGTCAAGATAGGAAAAGCAACAACAAACACCTTCAATCCACAACACTGTTTATCCCTCACCCTTGTTTATCCCCCCCACGCCCAAGCCCACGCAATTGGCTGTGGCAATTAGAACCAGTTTTCAACCAATGAGCTTGACTTAATGTACAGCTATACAATGTTTTGGTACAGTGTCGGTCTGTATTCTGTTTATTTTGAAACCGGAATTTAAGGACTGTAGCCTAGTGGTTAAAGTACATGACTGGGACACGCAAGGTCGGTGGTTCTAATCCCAGTGTAGCCACAATAAGATCCGCACAGCCGTTGGGCGCTTGAGCAAGGCCCTTAACCCTACATTGCTCTAAGGGAGGATTGTCTCCTGCTTAGTCTAATCAACTGTAGGTCGCTCTGGATAAGAGTATCTGCCAAATAATGTATGTATGTAATGTAATGTAAGAACTAAACACAGGCAGAGGGTGAGTCAACATGTCAGTGAGCCTTTTTCAATGGTAGGAAGGGATTTACAATGGTCTTGTAACAATGTCTTAAAACAAAAATCCTACCTATTGCACCTTTAAGTTCTAGGCTTTGCCCTGTAGTCTAGCAGCATGTGATGAGTTCATGCATTATACCTGTTCTGATCAATTGCCACAAGTGATATTTATGAAGCAATTATTTCAACCATAATGAGTACAGGCTCAGAATTACATTTAAATCACCATTGTCACATCTACATCTGCATCTGCATGCCTGCAAGCCACTCAGAATGAGAAAAAAAAGTATGGTGTGCTAAACATTAAAGCAATTGTGACCTTGATTTTTCCAAGAAATGTTATTTTAATGTTTACATTAAGAAAATATATTTTACCAATCTGCTGGGGAAATACTGGGAGCCAAAATGTTCATGGCATTCAGATGCTACTCAATATTTAGGATTTAAAAGTCATTCTCGTAAAAAGAAAGAAACCAAAAAGACATCACACACAACTGGGTTGATGACCAGATCAGGCAATGGTTGTTCTGTGACGGCCAGACACATTGTGGAACGTCCTCCGAGTCCACGCCAATTTGTGGTCCAAATCTTTCCATTACAGCTGTCCATTAATCTTGCTGTAGAAATTCCAAAAGTGTTCCTGAATGTCCAAAAGTGTTCCTGAATGTTGTCCCTTGTTGAACTGAGCTTTCAGTTTTGCATCTTCAGTTTTTTATCCAGTTGCCATTGCGCTGCAATCCTTGTTCCGTAGATCACATATCCCCAGGATAGAAGTACGACTGCCAGGAGAATCTAAGAAAGAGAGCGCATATAGACTCAGATAATCGTTTTATTTATCGTTTTGACAAAACCTCAAAAAGAAGTTAAACCTGAGCGGGCAATATTCTGATAGTTTCTTAGCCAACTAAAGATAACCTTGGACTTGGACCAAGGACTATGCCTTGCGGAACATACACAAATGGTGAAAGTGGAGTTAGAGCTGGAACTTTTATAGGCTATAGTTATAGGCTACAAGAGCCGTGGATTAACTTTCTCCAAACAATCTGGTTTGTTATTAAATCCACCAGTGTAACTACTCTTTTCAAAAACATTTTTTTTTAGGTCATAAAAACTTAACAAACTAGCTAGTTCAAGCAGCTAATAGATTGAGCGGGCTACCTTTGCAAGACGCTGGCAGTAAAATACTCACCAGAGAATATATTCTGTCCAAAATTCGATCGCTTACATAAATCATGTTTAGCACCAACACAGCTTGCTACCCCCAGCTATATAACATCAGCTAAACGTGTAATCTCATCTCAAAATGCAGACACAAATGTGCGCTTTGAATTCATGATAACTATGACAACTGCTCAACAATATAAAAAAACAACTAATGGCGGAAGCGGAACATGGAACAGAATGACGTATCGCTTAACCCTGCACTAAATATTATAGCGCCACCATTCGCCAGGACATAGACAATGCGTGTTTACGACAAACTATATATCAGTATAGAAGTTATATCAAGCCGTATTACATTTCCGTAGAAAACACAACATTAAATGCCGTAATAACTATTAATATCCAGAATGCAATGATGTAATTGTTCCTCCAAACCGCCAGGCTACATGTAAAAAGGCAGGCCTCCAATATACCAGAATCCTTTGTTTAAGCATGCACTTTATGGTATTGTAGATATGGTATTACTCAGTGAGCTAGTTCTGTTATTTGCTAGCTAGTGTAAATTAGCATTACCGTGATGGTCAAAAGGAATCTTTCGCCTGTTTATTTCAGTTTATCGTCATGTTACGGGGCTTTTCATCAACAATTTTTTTTTGATGTTTTTGACCAACAAAGTAGAGCAAACACATGAATAGCCCCTGTTTTTCTGTCGCCTGGTCCAGGTAAGACGAATAGTCGGATAGCTAGCTAACGATAGTTAGGCTAGCTAAAGGCGAAACTAACTGAAGCTTGTTTTTCTGATTTAGCTGCTATGCTAGCTTAATTGTTATGGCTTGTCAGTAGGTAGTATTTTGTTTAAATTGGACAGTAGAACGTAAAGGTACAGCAAGGTTCGCCGTAACTCCTGTCTATGTGCGTTTATTTACGTGGCTAACTGTCAGTTGTACATGTTATGAGTTCTGTGTACTAACTTAAATTGATTTGTGTTTATTAGCTTGCTAACGTTAGCAAGGAACTATCAACGCTTCGTAGTCGGCCTTTGGTCGGTATGAATGTTATTTGTTGGCCACCGCTAAAAATGTGTGCACAAAGTGAATTGAAACTAAATACTTAACGCTAGCCACCCAAGTGATACCCACTACAGTTGATCATTTAGCTAGTATTTTGTCAAACTGATGTTAGTCCGAGAGCGCAATGAAATGTCATGTACGTTAATGTAAGCAAAACTAGAATGGTTCAGTGAGGACTACTGTAGCTAGCTAGATGTAACGTCAGATTTTGTATTGTTTTTTCCACAAGTATCAGTTGAGCACAAATAACGGAGAGCACAATTCGGTGGCTTAATTTTAATAAGCCAGCTATGGTCCTACAAAGGAGGAAAATTGTATATTTAAGTAGCGAACCACTTCTTTCAAGAACTGTTTTATAATTCATTTTACATCAAAAATGTAATCGGCTAAAAAAATATTAAGCATACTTGTAAGCTGAATTCTTGATTCACTGACATTGCAATTGGTATGTACATTAATTATTTGTTTGTCAACCTATAGAAGATGGCACCTACAAAGATGAAACTGCGGATGAGAAAGAAGGATGGCTCAAGCAAGGCGTTACAGAGCATGTCAGCGGAAGCCTCCCCTGACTCCAAATGCCCCATCTGCCTGGACCGATTCAACAACATGGCCTACCTGGACCGCTGCCTGCACAAGTTCTGCTTTCGATGCATCCACGAGTGGTCCAAGAACAAAGCCGAATGCCCTCTATGCAAGCAGCCCTTCAACTCCATCTTCCACACCATAAAGGCGGAGAATGACTTCAAGGAGTTTGTCCTGAGGACCTCGGAGAACGGGTCCTTCAGCAGCCCCGGGGCCCTCAGACTCCGCTACAGCACCACGCAGACGCGGGAGAGCAGGCAGTCTCCCGGAAGGACCTCCCCTCCCCCGGACAACGGGGTCATATTCGAAGGCCTGACGGGCTCTGCCCCCCTGCAGCAGGACCGGGGCATTCATCGAATGATGATGAGGCTGGCCACCAGAAGGCGGGCCCAGAGCAAGGGCCGGATGGTGCGTCACCTGCGGGAGCAGGAGATGGTGACGTTCCGCCGGGCGCTGTACCGCACCGGGGTGCGTGTGCGCAGCGTTCGAGACGGAGGCAGGCACAGGGACATTTCAGCCGCGTTCTTCCAGAGGAACCCGGCCTGCCTGCACCGGCTGGTCCCCTGGCTGAAGCGGGAGCTGACGGTGCTCTACGGCACCCACGGCTCCCTGGTGAACATCGTGCAGCACATCATCATGTCCCGTGTCACGCGCTACGACATGGACCAGCAGGCCATCCAGGACGAGCTGCGGCCCTTCCTGCTGACGCGCACCGACCACTTCCTGCACGAGCTGATCAGCTTTGCCCGCTCGCCCTTCAACATGGAGGTGTACGACCAGCACGCCGTCTACGACTGCCCCGCGCCCTCCTACGAGGAGGGCAGCAGCTCCGACTCCTCGGTCATCGCCATATCGGAGGATGAGGAGGCCGAGGCAGAGCTGGCCCGGCGACCCGTCTCAGCGACGGGCAGCGGCTTGAGCCAGGCGCCGTGGGACGACGAAACGCCGGGGCCGTCATACTCCACAGCGGAGCAGACGCTGTCGCCATCGCTGTCCCTCAGCGAGTCTGAGTCCGAAAGCGGCCGGTCGGCAGGGAGGGGGGCTGAGGCCCAGCAGGGCACCCTGGTGAAGGCTGACCAGGCCCCCAAGAAGGAGGACGCCTCCTCGGCCGAGGAAGACTGTGTCATCGTGGGCTACGTGAAGCCCATGGCGGAGCGGACTCCCGAGCTCGTGCAGCTCTCCTCCAACTCGGAGGAGTCTGCTCCCGAGGAGACGCCGAAGGACCCTGAGCCGCTTCAGCTCCTCCGCTTCCCCAGCCTCAGCCCGCCCTCGTCTGCAGGATCCCCGCCGCCCAAACGCAAGTCTCCGCGCGTGCAGGGCGAGGGCATGTCCGACGGGAGTGCCCAGCCAGCTGACGAAGGCCCGTTTGCTACGGAGGCGCACGACGGTGACTGCTACGCGGACGGAGATGCGGCCCTCGTGCCGACGGTCGGAAGCTGCTGGCGCGATGAGTGCGACCCCAAAAAGGACCACGGGAGTCATGGGAGACAGGAGCGGTCCGGGGACGCGGCGCTGAGCTGTTCCCTGCGGAGCCCCACCATATCGGTGCACAGCGACAGCCCGCTCTCCAGGGAACGGGTACGCTCACGGTCGGGTAGCAAGGACCTTCTGTCGTCCAGGGACAGGGCGCGGGAAAGGAGGCGGGAGAAAGACGCAGGCCAGCCCAGGCGCGGCCACACTAACGCGGCGTTTTCTTACCACTGGGAGTCCTACAGCCACTACAGCCGGGGGAGCGGGACCGGCGGGGTGCTGTACACTCAGAGCCGGGCCTTCCGCTCCCGCCTGTACACCAGCCCCGACCGCAGCTCCCGCTCACGCTCCCGCAGCCCCCGCCCAACCCGGCACCGCGGCCGGAGGAGGTCCCGCAGCCGCTCCAGCAGCAGCTCCTGCTCTGGCCCCCGCAGGGCCCGCCACGACAAGCCCGGCGGGAAGAGGAAGTACAAGACCCGCCACCTGGAGGAGACGGCCAAAGGGCGCGCCCAGAAAGCGCTGGCCGTTTCCGCCGCCGCTGCCCTCAAGGAACGACGGGGGAACGGCGAGAGGCGCCGCAGGAAGTCGCGGAAGAAGAGCAGGAGCCCCAGCGTGGAGATCGTCTACGAGGGCAGGGCCACGGGCGACGCCCGCAAGCACCCCAAGAAGAGGAGGAAACACAAAAAGAGGAGCAGGAGGCGCAAAAGTAGGGAGCTGCCGGAGTGCAGGTCCCCCACCGTCATCACCATCGACAGCGACAGCACCGTGGACATCAGCGACCTAGTCGTAGACGTCTCGGGCCAGACCGTCGACGCCGCTGAGCACACGTGCCCCGTCGGCAGCGAAAACGAAGTCTCCGCCACCATCGGACCTCTCTCTGACGCAAACCTGCTGGAGTCTATCCTCCAGGACCTGCAACAGCACATCCTGCCTGTAGATCAGGACAGCACTGCCAGCGTTAGCAACACGGAAGCGGCCGCTGCTGAACTTTCTTTCGACAGCGATAAGTGCAACATGCTACACGGCGAGAACAAACATTACGCTCTCTCGTCCGACGACGAGGCGAGCGGCGCTAGCCCTGTAATAACTATCGAAAGCCATTTTATTGAACCGATGGGTCTGGAAGAGGCGCCGGACACCAACGCAGTCTGCCGCTCTGATTGAGACTCAGAAAAGTGCAATATACAAAACCAGTTTTTCAATGTACCAAACCATAAATTAGGGCAAGAATTTAAAACTTACAGGACAGACATTTACAATACATTTGTTGGAGGTGTGTTTTGTGGAAGTGTGGTTACATTCTGCAATTTAAAGATAACGACGCTGTACTTATAAACATCAGCATTTTGTAAGCGACTATGCCCTTCCTAAATGGCAAGCTTCCGATTCTTTCTTACTCAGCACTGTTCAACGTCCACTGTCACATTTTAATATTTCCAAATACTTGCTGATTTTACTAACCATTCCAGTCACTTTTAGAAGTTGTTGATTTGCTGTATTACTCAGGGAAAAAAGATTGCTGCCTCGCATTAATACCACTCGGCTGAAACAACACACCATACCTGTCGATGAAATCCTGGTTTTTGTCATATGACTTGCTGACTTAACCTTTGAAAATGTAAATGTATTTTTCACATGTTACTGGACATTTCTGAATAAAGCAGTTTTGTGTTGCCATTGCTTATGGTAGGTAATACAGGTTTATTGGTTATATTTACCTAACATTGACTTTGTATCGTCATGGCTTCAGTAGAAAATTATACTAGCACCAGTTTCTCAGTTGTGGTGTAAATCAAAAAGCATTAATTCTCTCCTCGACCATGTATCTGGCATCTTGTTGGAACTGGTAACTATTGCCAGATTTTTTTCATGATTGTATTGGAGTCCGCACAGCAGTCATCTGAAAACCGAAGAAACCAAACCTAGGATAAACGGTACTGAGTGAATGGGCTGGCTGCCGAGTGTTGGCCAACCTTGCAAGAAGTTACTGCAGCTACTGCGAAGTAATACTGTAGTTCAACTGAAGTAGACCTACGGATCTGTTTAGATTCACTACAGTAGAGTTTTACTTCATCAGTAGCCTACTGGATACTCAAGTGGTGAAACTGCATCCTAATGTAACTGCAGTAATGTTATAAAAATTATATATATACAAAAATAGTAAAGTATTACATAATTTCGTAATACTACCGTTGAGCTTATTTTTTTGTAAGGCCAGTGAGCTTTAGATGGGATATTTGCACATTTGCGAGCAAATGTGTACTTTATATTATTTTGCGATTATATATTTGGAAATATTATTCCATACTGACGTAAGGCAGGTTACACTAGAGCTGGGGTCTGACATGGCCTGTCCATTCTGTATGGATATTATTATTCACTTAAAGTGCGCCATTAAACGGTCATGAACTGCATTGCTAGTTCATTTGATTATTTTGAACACTCAGCAGTTTGAAGCAGCCAAATAAAAAGTAGGCATACGCAATAATTTTCAGTTTCATGTTGTGTTGGAACATATAGCAATACACACGTTTTGACATTGTTGTAATACATTCTTCAGCGAATACGTGGTATTAAGACGCCCTGGAGTCCAATAGTCCAAAGAATGTAAGCGTGTTACTTGAGTTGTCATGCATTGTACAGAAATAAGTTTAGTCTTCAAAAGCAACAAGTCATCTCCTCAGTATTAGGCGGACACAATATAAACGTTACAGCAGATACACGCGTGTCCGTACCATATGATAGCATAATGGTGAAAGCATATACTGCTATAAACTTGCTATAAAATTGTCGTACAGCCTACACCTACAAATGACCTACTTTGAATGATACGACGTAGGAATACTGATCGGACGACATGCAAAAAACAAACAACTTCGGCCAACAACGTAGTTCTATGTCTACAGATACCACACAACGCAGTATATCCAAAGTAAATGTAATACAGATAATACCGATCATTGTAGTTGAAACCGATGATTTGAGAACAAATAGCGTTACGCATATTTTGTAAGGCTTCCCCCAGAGAGAACGTAAGTTTCGATTTTGGAGATCTACTTTCGTTTCCTAGCCTGCTTTCTATCCTCTGGATGAAATGCAACAAAAGAGGCGATCCACATAAGACAGGTTCAGTAGACAGAACCCCCAGTCAGCTTGAAGACCTTTATCTAAACTTAAATTACTCTACAAAATGTACGAGGAGGAGAAGGAACAGCTGAAGCGGGTTAAGGACTACATAGTACAAATACTTCGTCCTTCTTACATCAAAGGTTTTATGTCCGCATACTTGGAAACAGGTTTGTTTGTTTATTTACTTATTGGGCTTAAAAGAGCAACACCACAGACAATATTAATGATTGCATGAAAGGCTATATCGGACAAACGTGCACAGTTTGACCACCAAGCACAGAAGTGTGAAATTAATCAGGCTATTGAGTATTCTACGGAGAGGTGATATGACTGCAGTAAAGTAAGTCCAGTAGGGTATTTGTTACGTCACGCCTCGAAGATACAAGGGTGAGCCAATTCTTTATTCATTTATTGTACAGTAGCATCATTAAAAATGCAATATGGATTAGGCTGTCTTTCTAAGGCATGCACGACATATTGTTGAATAGGAGGCATAAAATATGTCGAGTCATACAAGATATCTTACATTCAGCTACATTCATTTTCCACCAGGGGGCACCCATTGACTTGCTGGTGACATATTCAAAATCACAAAACTTAATTAAAAAAAGTGAATTGCTGAGTTTACCGTCCTCTGCTCTTCACCAGAGATCATGGAGAGAATCCTTTCAGAAGAGAACACCTCCGTCACATCCGCGGCTGAAATGCTTTTTCAAAGTATATTGAACCTGGAGGAGAGAGGCTGGTTTCAAGCTTTTTTGGATGAACTGCAAGAAAAAAGTTCGTTACAACAGAGAATAAAAGCAAAGAACTTTGCTGAAACAGTTTGAACCATAACAATGTCAATGCATATAATTAAAGTAGCCTACATTTATTATTATTATTATTATTATTATTATTATTATTATTATTATTATTATGTATTCATGCTACTACTCATTTTCCCTTAATATACATCATGAAGTAGGTGTTGGATGAGCAGCCTATGACTTGTCTGATTAACTTGTTTTCCAGGATACACAGGACTTTGTGAAGCTATTAAGGAATGGGATTTTCAAAAGCTTGAACAAATGAGAGCTCACAAGGCTCTTCTGCGCCATATTGAAGCGTCCTTCACCAAACAAATAAAGCCAATGGAGATTGTTAGGTACATGTCTGAATGCATTTTTACCAAGGATCGTGAAGAAATAACAGCAGTAAGTATACATTTTTTTGTTGTTGTATTTTTCAGTAGTCCTCCTGCAAACATCTTTATATCATATAGGCTATAATGTGTTTGTAGGGCTTAGTATTGTTCCGCAAATATTGGACGTATAGCTAATAATAATAGTAATAATACTACTACTACTACTACTACTAATAATAATAATAATAATAATAATAATAATAATAACAACTGTAGTCTGCTTCATGGTATTCCACCTTTTCAGTATACACTTTATCCATATGGGGCTCTTAAAAGAGATGAAGCTGAGCCTTGCAGGGGTAGTGTGCAAGAGAGGAGAGCATTGCATCACCAGACTCACACATGCACGCACACAGACACACATGCACATATGCATGCATGCACACACTCATGCACACACGTGCGCCCAAAAAAACACATTAGGACTCAATCAACTGAAAGAAACATTGCCAGGATCATATGGTAGCACATTTTATGAGCGATAGTTAACTTTCTGCCTGATCTGTGGGAGGAAATTAGAACACCCCATTGTCCCACACAGTAACATAGTATACCAGTGTGTGTAGTCTTGTCTCCATGTTATTTTAGCCTTTCAGCGAATAGTACCCACCCAGCCCCTATGCCCACTGAATTTCAGGTGATATCCATCCCAGCAGGACTGACTCGCTGCACTGATGTACCTATTTGGGCAGTTCCTGTGATCGGCATTCAGGCCAAATTTTGTGTGATGTTTTCAAATCTTAGCTGATCACTCCCATGATGTGGAAGTCTGATGAAGTCATATTGCCCTTTCAGTCCCAAACTTGTTTTGTTGTGGCTGCTTACGTCTTTCTGAAGGATTTTGTTAAAAAAATGTGTGATTAGCAATGTTTACATTTAATTATCAATTGAATAATTATGTTTAAATGAAACAGTGCAATCATCATCTACAAGACTGCCAATGAATCTGTAAACTTTAGTTCAGAACCCATAAATATTATAATATAACTGTAAACATTTTTTTCCCTAGATCACTGAACAAAAAGGTCAAATTGCAGGGGCAGAAAAACTGACGGAATGTTTGAAAAGGTCAGACAAACCCAACTGGTTCAAACTCCTGAAGTTGGCCCTGGAACACTATGAATTTACTAATGCCCTGCGGTTACTGGATCCAAATACAGGCACAGTATCAGTTCCGCGTTTCTTTCTCAACATTTTCAGTTCTCACTCTCTGTAAAATGTGCAGAGCTGAAGTACTGTCGAAGCTTTTTGAAGGCAGGGAAGCCCTTAGGTTTATGCTGCCATCAAGGAGGTCTTTAAATCAATGAGGCTTGAAAATGAGCCAGATTTCTGGGATGTCTTATCCAGTCTTTTACTGTGTGTGCTTTTATATGTTGTGTTCATTACTGTGCAATACATTTCGTTTTGTATGTATGTCATTCCATTGCTACATTTGTAAGTTCCTTTGGGAAAAGCAAAGATATTTTAATGTAATAATTGAACATACTTATTATAAACATTGTCTGAGGACTGCGGTTCTATTTTCTTTTAGATATTTAGATAATGCCTTCCAATGAAATCAGATTGTATTCTGTTCTCACTTTCTAGTTCCTTTTTCAGAATACTGAGAATAGTAATGAAGATAGCCGTTTGTACATACATATTCACATTTCTTTCCTTCCTTATAGGCCATGAAGGGTACCAAAATACTGGTAAAGAAGTAGAAGACGGGGAAGCAAATGATGAAACTACAACGTTCCGAATTGAGTACAGGGAAGAGGCTTGTGCTAATGATTTGGTGGGGAGTGTTAATCAGATGAACCTTACTGAGAACCAAGATGGAGTAGCAGGTGATAAGTGAATTTTCTCCTTAATATTGGAAAGTAATATAGCCAAAGATTGAGACTGAAAATATTAAGCTGTGTGAGCTAATATTTTTCAGCTAATATTACAGTTTATGTTCCCTGCAGGTGCCAGTGCTTGGGCGGAGCCTTGTAAAATCTCTGGAGAACGAAAGCTGAGAGCCTATCAGAGAGAGCTGGCAATACCTGTCTTTGATGGGAAAAACACCATCGTCTGTGCTCCCACAGGTACTGAATTTGAAACAATCCTGAAATTGTACTGTCAATGTAAATTTTCATTGCTAAGTTCAACTTAATTGTAGCTACAAGTATCTCTTTGTTATTGGAATGACACATATGCTACTGTGATTCCTTTAGGCCAAGCTCCTAACATAATGTGTTTTAATTCAAGATTTGTGTTAGTATATTTAACACAGAAAAGTAAGATATTTTATTTCTGAAACACGTGTATTCCTTTTTACTCATTCTGTTAGGCAGTGGAAAGACCATTGTTGCCCTGGCTATATGTGAACACCACCTGGAAACTAAAGCTAACGCGAGCCCCAAGATTGTCTTCATGGCTACCAAAGTGGATGTGTATGAACAGCAGTATAAATTGTTCAAGGATCACTTTAATAGCATAAATCAAGAAGTCAGGTTAGTTTGTTTTCTTCTTATTCTTTATAAAGACATGAATTTGGAAGCCATTTTGAGATTCAAAGGGATACATGGAAATTGGGGCTACATTTTTTTTACCACTGGCATCAAGCTTATTGAAATAGTCAACTAGTTTAATAAGCTTGCCATAATGTGCTTAACACCATAGTGTTAAAAGTATGGCAGCGTTGTTTCTTGGGTTTTGAAACCAATGTATTTAAATATGTTTTCTATCGAGGAGGAATAGATACTTTGAAAAGTGTTTAATCCCATTCAGTCTCCCCGTGTAATCCATTGCCCTGTCCAGATGCATTTTACTGTATCTTCAGGATTACAGGTCTCTGTGGGGACATGGGCGAACAGATAATATCCATGGACATTATCGCAGAAAACAACGACATCATCATTCTGACGCCCCAGATCCTGGTGAATGCCCTAACCCAGAAGGACCTGCCCTCACTCTCCGTCTTCACTCTGCTCATTTTTGACGAGTGTCACAATGCCACCGGAAAGCATCCCTACAAAATTCTCATGAATAGCTACCTAGACACCAAACTCAGTGAAAGGAATGAGCCATTGCCTCAGGTAGGTTATACTTTCAGGAAGTTGTCCTAACTCTCTGTGTAGTATATGAATGTAGTAGACCTTTCGTTATCTCACAAAATGAGGCAGACATTCAAGGTCTATTGACATTCCTTTTAAAATAACTTTTAACCATGTAGAAAAAAAAAACCTGTCTTAAAAACAAGTATTTGTTAAATTGCATTGACTTGGTTTTAGTGTGGTGACCTTTTCTTATTTCTTATTGAAATGCCTTATCCAGTCAAGCACCTAAAGACAGTAGTAGTGATAATGTATGGTGTGTTTGGTATTCATCCTCACCTGATCAGATTGTGGGGCTGACGGCATCTGTGGGGGTCGGGACTTTCAAGAACAGAGCTGAATCGGAGATGAATATCTGTCAGCTGTGTTCAAACCTGGATGCAAGAATCATCTCAACTGTCAAAAACCAAAAGGAGGAGCTCAAGTCCTTTGTACATATGCCAGAAAAAGGTTAACTCAACACCTAATATGTCTGTGTGTACGTGCATGTATCCCAATATATTAATTTAGGTATGTGAGCGAATGTGTGTGTGTCCAAACACACACATAGATGATGAGAGGAAATTATCAGAGCAGCTGAGAGAGCTGGAATTATGCAAGCAAGCAGTAATATTGAAATATATTTTTCTTCAAAGATTTCTTTGAGGTGGAGAAAAGATCAGGCGATCCATTCATTGGCATCATCCATAACATCATGTCCAGAATTGAAGAACTGGCCAAGACCGTGTACAACATTGGTAAAAATCCTCATTTTACCCTCTGCAACTGGAAAGTTTCCTGACAGTGACTCTTGCTTGCCCTGTTCTCACTGGAAAATAACAGTGTGGCCTTTCTCCCTTCAGAGTCTCTGTCCCACATTGAGAACCGTGAATACGGCACACAGAAATACGAGCAGTGGATTATTGAGGTGCAGAACAGATGCAGAGTCCTGCAGCTGGAAGACAAAGAGGAGGAGAGCCGGGTGTGCAGAGCCCTTTTCAATTACACAGAGTACCTGAGGGTAAACATACTTCCCACTCTAAACCTCGCACACCAGACCATCATGCCACTGTAATTACAGACACTGTTACACTGTTCCACCTGTGCAGTTTAATGTGTCATTCTGCATCTCTTAACAGAAATACAATGACGCACTCATTATCAATGAGGATGCTAGGCCCAAGGACGCCTTGGTTTACTTGGAGGCCTTTTTTGATCAAGTGAGACAGGCTGGGTTTGATGAAACTGAACAAAAACTGACTGCGTTTTTCGACTGTAAGTTTCCCGTGCATTCAAATGTGTGTAGAGGTTGCTTTTATCTGTGGCTGAGATTGTTCTATTTTAACAATCCCTGTACTTCTTGTACTGTACACAGCAAAATAGTTAGTGCAAACTTAACTGATTCTACACTGATAGAATGCCTCTTGTGAATTTGCTTAAACTCAATTGAATTAACACTGAATGTTTTCCTGTGTATTCAGAAGTTGTAGGATAAAGGCTATTGAACACTTCCTTCATCTACAATACAAGCCCAGCTGTCTCCATCACCTAGGGTGTACGGCAGCCATCTTCCCTGATCTTACTCCCAGTGCTCTGTGTTCCAGCTCAGCACCCTCACCTCGTCCAGCTGTCCGAGCAAGGACAGCAGAACCCCAAACTGGAGCAGCTGAAGTATATTCTGGATGAGGAGTACAGGAACAACGACCAGACCCGCACTGTGCTGTTCGTTAGGACCAGGGCACTGGCTGAGGTAAGTCACATCCATCAATAGACTGGTGAGGTATGGCCATTTTGTGCCCTTTCCAAATCACTCCTACCCCAGTGAACATTTTTGTGGGGGAAAGTCGGTGCAAAGCCGTCTAGGCACTGGTTGAAAGTTTTATAGGCGACCAGGATGTAGCCAGGGTATGACATGAGCTTTATTCGGGTATGGGGTAAACCTTGTTTGTTTATTTTAAAATGCATTTCAACCTAGAATTAAATTCTATAGATATGAAATTGAACTTAGTTAAATATTTATATCATTCATGCAGCAATCAAGCTATTAATCACAATATGTGTCTGGGGAACTGGGCGTCTATGGATATTATGTTTATTACAGTTAATTTCTTATCAAAAACTGATAGCTGAAGCTTTCTTGTTACTTATTTAGCCTGTCTGTTATGTTGTACTATACCATATATTCTTAAATTAACCCTTAAAAATATGTCTTCATACAGGCAATGAAAAACTGGATCGAGGAAACGGACACATTGAAGTTCTTAAAGCCAGGAGTGTTGATAGGCAGGGCACGGAAGTCTAACCAGATAGGTTCAGGTTGGCAGCCACCCTATCTAAACAGTGCAAGACATTAAGAATAGTGATGCATTAACTTATAGTTTCCTGGAGAAAGTCATGAAATATTTGAATAGGAATTGCATGTTGTTTGCCTGGAAGTACAAGGCATATACAATAAACCTCACCGGGCTGATTTTAAAACAGTTGGCTTGTCTAGTGAGCATGCTGTAACACAGTTATCAATATAAAATGTAATACATCAGCCACTTATTGATAACTTTAGTTTTGTAATCTTATCTACTAGATGATACAATATCATGTATGTATTATGATATTATGCTATCAGCTCTTATCTGACTGAAGTGTAGTATTTCTCACATATGTATTTTGTTTTGTAGGAATGACGCTGACTTCCAAGAAAGGGGTTCTGGAATCCTTTAAAACCTCGGACCAGAGTAAGATACTGATTGCCACTTCTGTGGCAGATGAAGGGATTGACATTCCGATGTGCAACCTTGTGCTGATGTACGAGTACGTCGGTAATGTGGTAAAGATGATCCAAGTAAGAGGTAAGGTTAAACCTACACAATAATGTTGCTCAACACTTATTCATTCAAGTGGATAGTTATATTATATTATATTATATTATATTATATTATATTATATTATATGTATATTGTGGAATTGTTCCCAGTTACTGTATATTCTCAGGTTTGTGATACACATTTCTGGTAAGATATTTAAAGATGAAAAAAGTGAGTATTAATCTATACTTTCATGTTCAAGGTCGTGGACGGGCGGAGGGCAGCAAGTGTTTCCTGATATCCGACAGGAAGGAGCGTATCGTCAAAGAAAAGCTAAACATGCAGCGTGAAAAGATAGTGGAGGAAGCTATTGCAAATTTGCAGGAATCCAGGGAAACTATGGAAGCTAAGGTATCAGTATTCAAATGTCTCGTATTGCACATATAGTACAGTGTATAGAGGAGTAGCCCACTGTCTCAAATAATCGAAAATTCCTCTGTTTGTTAGATTGACATCTTACAGAGAGAAGACAAGAGGGTACGTGACCACAAGAACTCAGTGCCAGAGAGACCCAGGACTGCTGGCAGCTTCGAACTTCTCTGTGCAAAATGCAAGAGATTTGCTTGTTTCTCCGACGACGTGAGGGTGAAGGTGTGGTTCATCTCGCATAGAATTTCCATTGACAGCAATACAGTGTCTAGCTTTTTTTTTTGTTAGAATTCACATATTTTGAATTTTGTCATTAACAAGAATATCAAATAAAACCATGCAGTTGACAGTTTTGAGGAAGTTACTTTAAAAATAGTATTAGTTATTACCTTCAGTTATAAGTAATGTTACTTTTACAGTATTACTTTCTTTATTACTTTCACAATGATTTTGTCATCACCACCACACATCAATAACCAGGTAACTTATCGACCATAGGCTTGATTTATACTTTGTATGATGAATGTTGTCAGGCACTAAGACGATTGTTGTGTGTGATGTCACATTCACTGTGCACTGAGCAGGAATGTAATCTTCTAGCTTAATGGTAGCATGTACCATCTCTAAATTATTTAGATTATTTTCTTATTGCCTGGATACTGGATGCACATTTGGTGCACACAAATTGGTTAGATAAATTAGAAGAAAAACCCCAATAAAATCAGATTTTGAAGGTAAAGTAATGCCTTACTTGCTGTAGTAACTGTAATAATATTACCAGGTTTTTATAAAGTATATATGTGCAATTCTTTTCATTTTTTAGACCAGTCAAGTTAAACACTGTATTACTTCCAAGCGTGGTACTAGTTACAGAGTGCATGCCGCTGTTTTGACATAATTACAGGCATTGCATTTCATGCTTGTTAATCGCAAAATAAGCATTTGCTTATGAATTGGGTTATTGGCTTGGAAGCAGTGCTGTAGAGCATTCAGTCAGTTGGTTGCCAGGTCATTAACCAGATCAATGTATTTATCTTAGGATACACATCACATTGTTGTGGACAGAACCATTTTCGACCGCTGTGACATCAAGCCCCACAAGAATCCGAAACGATTTGGGCAATTTGAGGAAAAGATGAAACTGTTTTGCAAGCACTGTCCTTCTTTTGACTGGGGGATCACTGCGTCATACATGGAAATAGAAGACCTGCCTCTGATCAAAATTAGGAGCTTCGTTGTCCAGAACTGCGAGACCAAGAAACAGAGGACTTTCAGGAGGTGGAAAGATGTCACATTTCCTCTGAGGCAGTTTGACCTAGCAGATATACAGCCCAGTTCCTAATCTCAATATGACCAACAAGTCATGGTTTAGTCTCCTCCTTGTGTGAGCCCGTGTGATCCATAGTATTCTCAACTGAATGGTACCTGACTGAACAAGTAGAATGCTAGCCTACATTTCTGAATATGCTGTCCTTAGTCCTTAGTATGATATATTATATTTTCCTGAAACTTTCTGCTCATCAGAAGATACAAGTCGAGAACCCCGTTCAAATCCATTGGCGCAACAAATGCTAATGATGACGTGTGTCCTCCTTATGCCAGGAAATGAACTTTACTTCATTCTATTATGGTATATATTATGGTACATATACTTGGGATTATATGTTTTATGTTTGGAGTTTAAAGGCAACTTTTCTCAACAGCTCATAACAATTGTTCATTGGCACATTGTATAGTTCTCATGAACACTCCAGTTGCTATGTACTGTACATCATATTTTGGGATCTTCAAAGTGTTCTAAAACTGATTTTGCCAGACAAAGGTCTGGTCTTTTGGGTCATCGTTTTTTTAATTTTTTTATGTGCATTGTCTTACGTGTGAGTGTATTTAATTCAGAGAAAAACTAATTTACAGTGGCACAATGAGAATAGAACAATACAATAAATACACTACACTACAATTAAAATTGAGAAAACAAGATAGACCTGTCCAGGAAAAATACATTGTATCAGCTTTTTTATAAAACAATTCTGTATTTTAATCTTTCTCATAATTGGACCTGCTGTCTTTAATTTGTAACTCCATTACTCAATAAAGGCTTTTAATAATTACTATGTTTAATTCCTTCTGTACCTGAAATATTGCATCGGCTATTCTCTGTATATATCTCTATAAAACACTGTAAAGAGATGCCTATAAGATTATTTTCTATAAAATCTGATAGTACAGATAAAGTATGTTAAGATCTGTTGTACTGTATATATACAATTGTATTATCTATTGTTTTTGAGGAAGTTATTTAAGTGGTAAACAGACCATTTTCACCCATGTTCTTATTTCATGGGTGTATTCACACCAGAGGTGATGAGTACACTTATATTCCATAACCTGTATCACTGCATCTGTCTGGATTGTCACTGTGTTAACCCACTGTAGGCAAGTGTCAGTAATTTGCACATAGTGCAGCTGGGCTTAGTTTCTCAAGCATGGCTGGAGCATACCAGAATCTGCAATTTTTTAAAAGGGGCTGAATTCAGGAGAAACTGAGCATGGTTAACACATTGAAATAAAACTAAATATAATGGTAAAATATATATAATTGATGTTCATTGGTGCCTGCAGGGGGCAGTGCTCCCTCTGCACGAAGCATAGAGTCAATAACCGTGTTAAGATCTCTGCTGTAATAAACTAAAACATCACTGCATGAGATAGATGCTAAACTGACCCACTTTATAATACATGCAATGACACTTTTAACAAAAAGGGGAGAAAGATCTCTGTATTCATGCTATTTCACCTTAAATTTCTTGAAACATTTTATATAAATGAATTGCATTCTTAATTGTGTTAAAATGTTATAATTCATCTGAATTATTTGAGTGATGCAGGTCAGCATAGAAAGTTTGTTACTACTACTACTACTACTACTACTACTACTACTAGTACTAATAATAATAATAATAATAATAATAATAATAATAATAAAAAGTAGAAATAAGTAAGAAAGGTAAATCTGCTGCATTAAATATAACAATGACATCACAACCTTTACCTTAAATATATTTAATTTCACATACTGCAAATTTAACTCACTCTATATGAAAATCACTTCCTGTAGACTGCTCATAGCTGGCAGATGGGGCAGCCTGTTTATACTTTAGTTTGTGATTTTTGTGAGGACTTATATAATAGCAATCAGAATGACTCCCTGAAGAGGGCTAGAGGAGGAAATGTGAAATATTGAAAACACCCTAGATTCTATTCTGATGCTCTTCTGTCAGGAAACCCAGAAGGCATACTGTAAAGCATGTGGAAGCAAGCAAACACTGACATTATAGCAACTTCTTCAAACGCAATTATGAAATGATGTGTTTTGTCTTATATAGAGTACCAGTAAGACATATTTAAACACCTGTTGGATGGCCATGCTTTACTGTTCAGCTTGTCTATAGAGCTTTTATAAACTGTGCTTGTAAATGTAGTAGTATATCCACTACAATTACTTAAAAAAAAAAAAACTTTGTTAATAAAATTCTACTTATTTATAAAAGAGAAAAATTCCTTCCAGAAAATATTGCATATCAACCATGTTTTTCTGTACACAGTGTTTAATAGAAGTCTTAGAGACTATAGTTCTCATTATCTCATTTAATATACCATTATATCAACCACTACCAAAACTCAATTTAAACCATTTAAACTGAAAACGAATAATTAACTATTAAATGTGAAACTTTTTTTTGCAAGGTCTGCTGTCATTAAATATAACAAATTAGAACTGGAAATTGCATCACGTCCTTCTTTAAAATACTGCAAATGCTGTGTGCATAGCATACACTATGAAAATAACTCATGGTGTACCACATGCACACATTTGGTTATGCTTAAGTAAACTGAAGACCACTGTGTAAGAGCTGCAGTATATGTTGTATACTGCCAGTCAGAAGAAGCATATTAAGCAGTATTAGGTCAGTATCCTAAACTTTTAAAACACAAACAGCCATTCAGTTCTTCAGTCTTGGTGATATTTTAGTGATGGTAAAACTGAACTTAATAAAGGCTGCACAGTACAGCACATGAAATGTGTATTTTCTAGAATATAATTTTGTTGACATTTGTACTGTGTTTTTAGCAACACAGTGGTATTTTATATAGTACTGAATCACGGTGGTAGTTTATATAGTACTGTGAAATGCAAAATATTTCTTAGAGAAGGAAGTACTGACACTTAACTTTCGAAATGAGACCATTTGTGATAGTTTCATGTGTGCAAACAGAAACCACCAGTAATTGTTAGCTTAGTTTAAAAGACAACACCCAAATAAACCACAAGCAAAGGTAACGTTCGCCTTTAATCTGTTATTTTTACGACTTTTCTGCATTAGAGAATATTGTCCATATCCTGTACTGTAGCTATTGACTATTGAGATTATAGTATGAATCATTGTGAATTCTATATCGCTTATATTGCTACTTTTTAAGAATTACTATGAGGAATTGCAATAATTTTTTTTAGCATGCTTCTTCAGCATGAATTTTCATTGTTCATTGTGAAATGTATTGTTGTGTACTTTCTTACAAAAGAACTGTACATGAGGCAGGATATAGTTATCTGATTCCTCAGCTAAATCACATGGTTCATTGGCACTTACAAATGTTACCCGAGAGAAAGATCTGTAGTGAAACAGTCTGGGTAAGTTAGTTGATGTCAACAAAACAAACATTGCAGTGTAATTTTTCAATATTTATTCAATAAAGCAAGTAAAATCTTGACTATACACAATGTGTGTGATACTTGCCTAGTCAGGATCCATTTGAAGACTACCAGTGGTACTATAAACCCTATGCAAATTGCACTGAACCTCTCAGATGTGACTAAGAAAGGATTGCATTACATACTGTAAACCCCTGGAGTATCCAAGGGCAGGATATTTTTCCGGTGTGTTCAACCAGGCGTGTTCTTTTCCAACACAATTTGAAATTGTTTTTTCAAGTAACGGCAGGCCTTGCAAACACAGAAACGTGAAGCAGCATGTCAGGGTTTGTGCAGCCTTGTTGTTCAGCATGTGACTGCAAATGTGACTGTACAGTTGCTGTAATGCAGTTTAATAATTTCATGTATGAAAGGTGTTTTGTCAATGTTATATCTTTTAAAGTAAACATTATCAAACCTCGAGACTGTTGTGCATGAAAATCCTAGGAGATCAACAGTTTTGGAGATACTCAAACCAGCCTGTCTGGCACCAACAATCCAGGGTCAAAGTCACTTACAGTAGATCACCTTTCTTCCCTATTCTGACATTTGGTCTAAAAAACAACTGACTCTCTTGATTATGTCTGCATGCTTTTATGCCTTTAGTTGCTACCACATGATTGGCTGATTAAATATTTGCATTAACAAGCTGGTGTGCAGGTTTACCTAATAAAGTGCTCAGTAAGGGTATATATATATATATATTGTATATAATATACTTCCTACATATGACTATAGAGATACATATAGAATAAATAGAATACTAGTTCATTTACTGTAACTGTATTGATAATTTCACTGGAATAACTGTATGACTGTTTCATTTTGGCTGTAACACTGTGGCTAACATGTTCAGGTTTATTAAAAAGAAACCCCTTTAGAAAGGGTTAAATCCCCTTAAACAATTACATATTTTGAATGTTATGTGCAACAGGGAACAGAGGTAGTTATATGTTTGAGGAACTGCTGTCTGTTGTTTCCCTGATATAGTTAATGTGGACAAAAGTGCCTGTATTAGAAAGAAGGTATTTGACAACAACAGTATTTTGTAGGGCACGAAACAAACTGGTGTTTGTGTGACATGTGCTCTCCTGACCATAGGTGCTGTGTCTTGGGTCAATGTTAAATGTAATTAAGTGATGGGCAGCACAAAATGGAGTGTCAAAAGAGATGCTGAGTTCAAAATTTAATCAAGACAAGATGGTGCCTGAGGAATCTCTCAGGACTGCAGTGTATTGTCTCCACATGACAAGGCCTACCACACATTTCACCAGGAATTTGAATGGCATATCGGTCACTGGGGTCCTCGTACCTTTGTTTTTTGTTTTGTGTGGATGTAAAGACACAGGGATTCAGAGAACTGGAATGCAGTGCATTTGCTTCTGAGCTGGAGGAGAGGCAAAGATGAATATTTCCTAATCTCACAGCACACCACTGAACACAATAAAGCTCTGTCTCTCTGCATTTGTCAGGTAATTCATTGACGAAAGGAACGTGCATATTTTCCTTAAGTCATGAACAAAAATAAATAGTTCTGTGTGTGTGTGTGTGTATGTGTTTGTGTGTGTGTGCATGTGTTTCTGTATTGTGTGTCTTTGTGTTGTGTACATACAGGCATATGCATATTGTAATGCAATGTTTGTGTTTGTGTGTGTGTTTTTGTATTGTGTGTGTGTACATACAGACATATGCGTATTGTAACGCAATGTGTGTGTTTTCCACTACTGGATGTAGGTATTGTGAGCACACTGAATGCCGGCACTTTCCACACTGCCAACAGCACATCAATCATTGCCTTTGCTGTTTAATCCCTCCCACTTCTCTCTGAGCCAGCCTATTGAAGCCTTCTCTAGAACATGGCCAGCCAGTGGCAGAGAGATTGGCCAGCAGGCCAGGAACCCCACACCACCGTCAGCAGTGAATGCTCATGGCGAGGAAGCGTTTGAGACACTACCTCACCCTCCTCATTGTTTTCTGCCTGTTCTTTTGGTCACCACAAGAGGAAATAAAGCTAACATTGCTGCATGTAAAACCAGAAAAGGAAATAAAAATACCCCCAAGCATTTCATTTTGTCGCAAATATTAAAGGGCAAAAAAGGGACGTTTTAATCATTATTTTCTGATACTTCATTTATTTGACGAGGACTTCACATTGACATTAAAACCCCTTTTAAAAATGAGACCAACCCAAATTAGAGCAAAATCTTATCAATTGTGGCTCATTTTGAGAAAAAAACAAACAATCGGGTTATTTCAATATGTGGGCCTTGCTTTGAACTCCCCCCGACGTTTTTTGCAGACTGCCTGCCCACACTAGAAAAGTGACTATACAGAGGTAAATTCCCTGCTGCAAATTCCGGTTTAAACCGGCCTAAGCTGGTGAAGCAGGGTTTTCCTCACTTCTGTTTGCTTTTGGCTGCTCAACACGCTATTCAGTCTATACCAGCTGACCAGTCTATACTCAGCTAGTCCACCAGTTCGGCTGCCAGCTTCCAGCTTAACCAGCCTTAACCAGCTTTGACCAGCCAGAACAGCTATGACCAGCTAAGACCATCTTAGAATCACAACACATCTTAGCTGGAATTTTAAGACCATCTTAGAATCACAACTCATCTTTGCTGGAACAGCTAGTATGGCTCACAAAATCTATCATTATAGTAATGGTAAAACCTTGGCATACACTTTCAGCTTGTTTTACACTGCCATCTTCCTGACCAACCACATTTTTTTTCAGACAGAAACAATCAAAGCACCTTCAGTTACTGAGAGGTTAATCTTGGACAATATACACTTGGCAAACCTCTAAGAATTTGTCCTGCCACTGATCATACAATTCTACAACCCTTCAAATTAATTGAAGTACATTCTTCAGTTGTTATTAACAGTTTTTGTTTCTCAGAGAATACATGTGAATTCTTTGCAGTATTGCCTCTCTGTTTTGTGTTTTCTTGACAAGGATTTTAAGCCCTAGAATGTTAATTGACAAAACTGAATCCTGAATGCAGTAATAATCAGCCATATTCTTTGCAGAAGTATAGTCGTCAGTAGCAACAGGGTGTGCAAACCATGGCGGTAGTCACCATGGTAATTAAGCGCAGGGCTAATTTGTTTAGTTGACTTGTTTAGTTTATCTTGCTCCATAAACTGGAACATTTGTTGAAGTACAGAAGGAAGTGACTGTTCCAAACTGATATACACATACATGCAGGCACACACACATGCATGTATGCATGTATACACACACACACACACACACACACACACATTAAATAACATTTCCTTATTGTGGGCAGATTATGCGGAAGTAAATGTACATTTTATATATATGTATATGTTTTTATGTACAGTAAATGTACTAGCTGGTTTTATATAAATTAGCTTAAAACTGAAAATATTATTAGATATATTATATGTGACTAATGTTTTTTTTATTATTTTGTTGTATTTGCAATGAAAGCAATGGAACATTGAGTGTGATATGTCAGAATAGATGCAGTTATTTTACTGAACTCTCACATAAAATGGCTGTGTTGTTCTAATTTAAGCTTGTAGCGGCATGACATCATGCTGACAGACAGGAAGATTGTACATGGTAATAATATGTGTTATTCCCACTGTGGAGTTCTGTGGTGGACCCCAAAATGTAAACCCGTGAGTCACTGCTATTATCCTATCCACTGTGAATGTCATTTCTCTGTAAAAAGCAGAGGTTGAGAAAACAACTGATGCTCAGCTTCATATTTTATTTCTTTGTTAGAAAGTTTGTTTTGTAAGGGAGAAGTAAATAAAAACATGAACATGCTTCCCTGGCAGTGTCTAAGTATATAATATCTACAGGGTTTCCCAAGGGGTTTTCTGGAAACATACACCCAGACTAGATAATAAGACTAGAAGTCATATTTTTGTTTATTTTTTAAAGTTAACCCCTTAACAGCTTAACACCTAAAGAGCCTCAGTTGCACTACTCTTAAGAACAGCTTTATAACTTTGTGGCAACACACAGCAGAGACATGGCATTATTTGAAGGGCACTATCATGACTATGTATCAAAACCTATGAAATATGTAACAATTTAGTATTATTACCCATCACACCCTGTAGACTGGGTTACTCTGACCAGCATCCACTTGATGCTGGGTTTATCATCTGAACTAATGGGATGAGATGTTATTTTCACTTAGGTTGGTATCACCATTATAAATACAGTTCATTTGCATTCATTGACTTGTTTGTAATGAATCAGTTTGCACAATCATGCACACTAGGTTATAATATTTAAAAATATTATCATAATAATGTTATATATAATACTGTATATACTGTAAGTACCATATATGATATATGATATTGTAATTATTAGGACCTAAATAGAACATTGTATTTTCAGGGTACATTTTGGAAATATGTGCCTGAAAGAACACAGATGCATCTTCACTGTATGACTGTGTTTAAATCAGGATCTTGTTTTATTGTTGTGTTATATCATTACTGTACGATTTGAGTGAGATGTTAACCTCCTGGTTGAGGTCTGGTGAAATGAGGACCAGTCATTACTCCATAACATTAACATTAACACAAAATGTGAAATAATTTGTTATGGTTGGATTAAATCTCATATCTATACAGTAATTAATCTGTAACATTATTTCCTCACCTCACCAAATAATACATAATGTATTTGAACTGTAAAATGACTTGGCTATACCTTTAAAATAACATAATTTCTAAAAGAAGAGGCTTATTGACAAGTTTTTCTTATCTCAGTTTTCTTTCTTAAACCTGTTATCCCGCCCTAATCATCAAAGACAACCGGAGCAGCTGCCACCGCCAACGGGCCATCCACACTTACAGCCAATGGGCAGGCCAACTATGTATCAAGTGATGATTTTAAGGCAGTAGCTTTTGGTTATGGGAACTATCAAATGCATTGTTGCTTTTGGGAAATAGTAGAAAAAATTGAACTGAATTTTTTCATGCGTGAAATTGTGTTTGCCAGTAATGGTTAAAAACAGGTTAAAAAAACATTATTTTATATGCCAGTCATTACTCCATAACATTAACAAGTCCCCAATTCTGTCTGATTGTTGTAAACAGAGCTGGCCTACAGACAGATCCATACTGTAACACAGTGCTGTCACGTGGAGGGAAGTGACTTCCCTTTCCTGCATCACAGACGACTGCAGCGTATTAAAAGCATCAATGATAGGACAACAAAATGGCTGCTACTACGGTTGTACAGTATGAGACAAGATCCCACCTCCGAGGCTCACCCACAACCCGAGCAGCAGGTTGGATTAAAGACACGGAAATAAATAAACATAATAAATATGCATCATTTTGTAAGCTTTCACATGTAAAACTACTAAGAGTCCCATAAACATTTTTGGTTTGTTTGTTAATTACCATGAACTGTGACAGCTTAGACTTGTCTTGTTTTAATATGGTTTCTCGATCTAGTTTTTCATTATTTATAGCATGTTAATGTTATGTTTCTCATGGTGTCACACCACAGTGTGAAAAAACATCCCATGCCTGATGGCTTCCTTTGAATGGCTGCCAGCCTGATAATAGTTTGCTCCTAAAGCATTGTTGGCTCTCCTTAGTTCCTGCCCATGTGGATGAAACTGTTCCCCTCCTACACACAACACTACATCCTTCCTTCACCTTCACTGCTCCTGGCAGATAGCGCTACCGGCCTGACAGCGGGTCTGAGTCAGTCTCCGGACTCCGGTAGGAAGCGAAGAGACCTGTCAATAGGTCTAACAAGGCCTCCGGTCAATCCCACTCGTCACAACCTGGGGAACTGAAAATGGAGCAGCACTGCCCATCAGACCATCCTCGAGGAGCACTGAAGTTCAAGTGTTTCAGTTAACAGCACTGTGTACTGTGTATCAAGTTTGATATCTGCAATCAAAGAATCGGTCATTTGTGACAATGCCGAATTCTCTTGAGGTAGAGAATGGATATCCATCTATTATCTTAACCCGCTTATCCTGAACAGGGTCGCAGGGGGGCTGGAGCCTATCCCAGCATACATTGGGCGAAAGGCAGGAATACACCATGGACAGGTCGCCAGTCCATCGCAAGGCAAGAGAATGGATAGTGTTATTTTATATATTAACGAATGATCCATCAACAATTTTGACCAATATACCATAGGAAATTAACACAAAATGTGAAATAATTTGTTATGGTTGGATTAAATCTCATATCTATACAGTAATTAATCTGTAACATTATTTCCTCACCTCACCAAATAATAATGTATTTGAACTGTAAAATGACTTGGCTATACCTTTAAAATAACATAATTTCTAAAAGAAGAGGCTTATTGACAAGTTTTTCTTATCTCAGTTTTCTTTCTTAAACCTGTTATCCCGCCCTAATCATCAAAGACAACCGGAGCAGCTGCCACCGCCAACGGGCCATCCACACTTACAGCCAATGGGCAGGCCAACTATGTATCAAGTGATGATTTTAAGGCAGTAGCTTTTGGTTATGGGAACTATCAAATGCATTGTTGCTTTTGGGAAATAGTAGAAAAAATTGAACTGAATTTTTTCATGCGTGAAATTGTGTTTGCCAGTAATGGTTAAAAACAGGTTAAAAAAACATTATTTTATATGCCTCCTGTTCATGATGTTTTCTTGAAAAACACTTTATCAACACATTATGGTGATTTTAAAGACCATTGCTAACAACACAACGACTGTAAGAAAAAATGAAAAACTACAAACAATTTGAACATACACTATTTACAAAGTATAGCTGCCTAGACCAGTTGCTTAAGCCTATATCCCAAGGGTATTGATGAATGTGCACACCTTGTGTCAATATATTTAAACATGCGCCTGACTTAAAATGGCTGCTCAATGTTACACTTGCATAAGGATTCCTAACTCCAGTTTATTTAATTTATCTTTAGGCCAGAGCATGGAAAACCAATCCACTTACAAAAAAATAAAAATAATTACTTCATTACAAATCCATTCAAGTCACTATAAATTGCATGTATCCAGTTCCTCCAGATATCCCACAGAAATCTAACACAATAAGCTACATTTCATATAATAATGACCTATTTGAAAAAAGCAGTACTTTCTTAATCTTTCACTACAAATTGAATAAGCCCATATTTGATTAATAAGAGAATCATTATGAATATATTGACCTTTAACCTCATGTTAATGCCACAGCAATATAAGCAATACGACATACAGTACAGTATAGGCTGGAATTCAATCAGCATTTGCCTTTAAGTTTGGCTAAGAACACAGCTTGGTTCGCATGTTCATTAATAATTAATACTTAAAAACCAAGTTTGCGGAGAAGAAAAAAATTACATTTATTTGTGAGTAACAGTGAAGGACAAATGCTGATTGAATACAGGCCCCAATGAAGTTGTGAATCAATTCACCATTAAAAACTGAATTTCAGATAGGACTTATCCAAATCCCTGCCTCAAATTCAATTTCCTAAAAGTGCAAAAACACCCCATTCTCAATATTTTTGTCTGACTAAATAATTGTATTGATTGTATTATTAAGTATGAATCAAGCATTTATGAGTGAGAATTTGCCTTTACAGCATTAGAAATTATTTAACGTATCATGTACTTTCAAAGCCTCTCTACTTTAAACCTTCAATTTGTAGGCATGGAAACACTATGCGTAAAGTAGGGGCCTACATGGTGAAATTCCCAGTGTTAATTCAACTCTTAACAGTGTTCATGCACCCCATATTAATCCAGTATGTAAGAGGTTATTAACACTGAATATTTCCCTGTGAACTGAAACCAAGTGACTCAAGTTGATAAGTATTCATTTTAAGTGTTACCTAAGATCACAACAATCATGCAAATGGGTGTGCAAATATGATTTTAAGGCAAACTGTAACTATTTTATGACTCTAGCTGCAGTATGTCTATAATGTGGAACATGTTTCTATTTGATTTCTGTACTTTTTGGGAGGACATTCGCATTTTAAAAAACGTTATTTTATTTCCTGTTCTGCATTTTGTCTGCTCGCATTGCTTCATGGACACGAGCTGGATTAATGCGGCCACGTTTTCAAAACGTGTTTAACTAGTTGTGTTAAAAACGTTGAACAGTTAAACAAAACAATGCACAACAGGAAATAACTGATAACCTTTATGGAATCACAAACAGTAAAATGAATTAATTAAAAAATATATTCAATTTGCCACTGCTACAACTAGCACAGGCTCGTCTAATCACGTTCATAATGAATTTCCATGTTTATGTCCTCCCGAGGAATTAGGAATAAGATCAGTGAACATAAAAACCTTTTCCCCCCTCTCGACACGGGGCATCGTATAACACGCCATTTAATTAAAACTTTCATTTCAGAATGCAACCTTTTGAGCGCTTTGGAGAGAACAGAAGGCAAATTTGACGCGTCACTTAAAAAAAAGTGATAAAAGTGTTGCTGATGCAAATCAAACAATAAATAAACGGCATCGGTTAGTAATTAAACACTGAAATGAAAAATACATTTTCGATGTCAAAATTAATCACATGTATGCATTTGCTTCATACTTAAATTTAGACGGTTAGACATCCTTCTTAATTGGTAGACCCAATGGATTTTTGTGAAACATAATCACCGTTGCTGGAGAGCAGCCGCTGTCCTGTGTTTCTAACAAAAACAAACCCCCCCCCCCCCCAAAAAAAATATATATAGACCTCTACCGATCATATGTGCCAACCATGCGAAAAGTAGGCTAGGCCACGATAACGCGTGGATAATGCTTTGAATAAAGTTATTTTAGATTTACATATTTTTATTTACCAGGGACAGCGCACATAAATGAACATTTTCAGTTTCCACATCAATGTAAATGTACCAGAGCTAGCTAATGAGCTAATTTTCAACAACAACAGATTTATAACAACAACGAAGGCCGTTAAATCATGTTGTACTTTTTAAATGTCAAATTACAACATGATCTTATATTTACATGTATTCCAGGCATATACACCAATGCAACATAAGGTTTATCAACATACAAAATAAGACGACGCAATATCATAACAAATGTGTAATTTAATTTTCTGAAGAAAACAATAAGGATTGAGATTTTAACCAAATCAAGTTAAGTGACTGACAATTTTACTGATTGTTGAATTCTCAAAAAAAAAAAAAAAAAAAAGGAGCTCAAGGGAAAAATGGACAACATGATTCCAGCCTAAATCATTACAAGATTGGTTACCTAATTTGACCAAATACGACGGCTGTTTATGAATCTCTAGCACATTAATGGTGACTGGTGAGTGAATTAACTCTTCCGAATAACCGTTCATAAATGGTATGAGCATACCAACAGCTACTTTATTGTAATGATATTAATTTACAGGTATAAGTTTTGCGAGCAGATGTATCAGTTTCACAACATAAATCCTATTGAACTATCAAAAAGCTTAAAAGGAATTACAGAAATGGACAAAATCATTTTCGTAGCCTATATACACAATTAGGCGATCAATCAATAAGACGTAGGTTACATAATAAAAAATAAAAAGGCCATGACTGAATTCACATACACTCTCAGAAATAAAGGTACGAAAAGTTCCTAAAAAGGTACACATGCTATAGATGCATAAAAGGCAGCAATATACAGTAATTTGTACCTTTTTTTTGCTAGGAAAACGATCTCATTTGTACGCAAAGAGAACATTAGTGTACCTTCGGGGTACCTTTGGGAAATGTGATCCTTGAATAACAAAAAGGCCACTGTCACATTATTTCTGAGAGTGCAGATCCCAGAAAATCAGCAACATCCTGGTGCCCATTCGTCTTTGCCAAGTCAATGGGTCTCTTGCCATAATAGTCAATGGCATGAATATCAGCGTGGTACTGAATTAGGATCTTCACAGTGTCAAGAAAGCCCCCTCTTGCAGCGTCATGAAGCGGTGTGCTACCCGTGTGTCTGTCAAGTTTGTTCGGCTGCGCCCCATTTTCAAGTAATATCCGTGCTATGGCTGTATTCCCCATCATCAATACCTACGAAAACAAAACAAAACAAACAAAAATAAAATTAAACACAAGTTCTACAAACACAACTGCAAGCATTCTATCACAATTGTAATGATGCATACAAATATTCTTACGTTATGATATTACTATTAGGCCAACGTTTGTTCATCACCGCAAATAATCCGAGGCCCACACCTGCCGCCCAATTGTGTATTATTATTCATTATATAGTATTATTTAGGCCCATGTATTTTTTATTTTATTTTATTTGGTTCAGATTGGAAGAGGTTTCAATTGGGAGAGGGTTCAAAAGCCTAAAAAAAGCCTGTCTGTTTTTAACGTGAACATGATTATTTATATGCTTTTACTTTTAATAGTAAACGAAAGCGCTGTCACTCTGTTTCTTATCTTTATGACTTGAGTTTTTTTAATGCAACCGATTTGGAACATAGACTAAAACCTTTCGCAATAATTGCGATATGCTTACAGATTAAGTTATATGCGCTTATTTATTTTTATGGGGGTCAACAAGTTGGGAGTAGCCTATTTGTAGGTGATAACGATTATCAAAATATTGATTTTATATAATGATTAGAACGTGTATGCAATAATTGTTATCATTATTTGAAGCCGCAACGTTCCCAAACAAGATCGAGACCTTAATTATACCTGGACGATTGTATTAATTTTCTATAATTAGCCAGTCCCACGTTAAACTCAAATTGATCACGCATGGAATACTTTTGTATGCCTGATATTACACTTACTGTATCCAGCACAATGAAGTTGTCTGATGCCAAAACAATTAAGTGAGTCACGCTGTTGTCATCTAAATGTATTCGCTTATTCAGAAATGCAAAGCATCAAAACCTTCGACTGACATGGGCACCAACCTGAAGAGGTGTTCGTCCAAAGCTATTCGCAGCATTGACATCGGTTCCATTCTCAATTAAAATTCTAACAAGCTCAGTATTTCCAGTCGCCGCTGCTGATGCTAACTCATCTTTGGGAATCATCTTGGATAACACAGGTCTTCTCTACAGAATCGGTATGCCAATTTTGCAGGTATCATGTCAACGTCGCCAAGTGCATCGCGAGTTTCAATATTTTTCAAACGGACACTTCCTCATTTAGGCTGCTTTTAGGCGGTCATTCGTGCGCTTAAATGTGATGTCTAACAACACCACCTCACCACTATATTCATTCAGAATAGTCTATTCCACGGTTGTGACTGAACAGATATTTGTTGAGACTTGCCCGTTTTTCAATTTCCTAACGTCACGCAAACAGTGCGCACGCTCAGTTAGCTGAACACCAGGAAGAGGAAGGTCTAATAGATTTGTTTAAACTACACATTTGAAGCGGCCGGGATGATGCACCCTTCTAACGGAAATCTCAAGTTCATAGTCATAAAAGGAAATACAGCGTTGTCGATAAATAGTCTAGCCTATGTAAGATACAGATATCTGGGGGATTGTAAAGTAAAATTGCGAACACCTTAGGGCGCGACATCCGTGTTACATCCGTGTTATGATGCAAAAATAGTAGGCTATTTGTTGCTCGATTGCTGGCCGTTTCAGTTGAACGAAATGTAGCCTAGGCTATAAACAGCGAAACAACAATGGTGATTTTACACTGCTCTTCGCTGTCACGTTAAAGCTAACGTTAAAAGTACGATACATGTGCATTCGCTTGTAAATCGTATACTGTTAAACAAACATAGACTATCGCATAAATTAGCCAACGGGGGAGAAAAGATGGAACTCTTCACGGAATTTCTCATGCAAAATTACGAAATGAAGTAGGCTTGACCATATCCCCGTGATTTGTGAAAGCATCCAATTTCCCATTCGTTTTAACATTTATATGATGTTGCTGTGTCCGCCATATAGCCTGAGACACACATTTAAATAATGATTTTATTTAACGTTATTTTAAATAAGCCATAAAATTGTAACCATTATAATAGTCCAAATATGAATTATTTGGCCTAATATAAATATAGCTCTTTCTAGCCTACTGTTTGAGCTTATCAATTATAGGTCAATGTGGGCCATCAGTTGCACCTAGTTACTTGCAGCCTAAAATAAGCTATTAACGTCAGTAAATTAATAGGCTATATAAAAACGCATGTCTATTCGGGATCGTATTGTACGAATTGTATTGTATGAAATCCAATGACGCTAAATATTGACAAAAGTTCATATGAAGCCTACCTACACATGTTTTCGAAATTGGAGATAGAAACACTATATTGGAACATAAACAACAAAAAAAATCTAAAACAAACACCGGCATCAGTAATTAGGCATTATTTATCTTGATACAATCACTTCAACAGGACGTGGCTGGATGAGAAGAAGAAAAAAACATAGGTAGGCCTTTATTCACTCAATGTTTTTCATTTGACTTTAGGTAACGCAGTTCCTTTTTCACAAGCACCTACTGAAAGAAAGTGAATTATTGCCTTCTAATTAGCAAGCGTGTGTCAATGCAATATTAGGCTACACATTCCTCCTTGTTGGTTGTTGTTTTGCAATTTTGTATTTGGAGTTGCCTGCTAAATTTGGCTGCTAAATTTATAATTCGTGACAAGTGAAAACAGCGTTCAACGTGTCTGTCAGTGAATGAAAGATTAATTTAATAGTAATTCGAAAAACTGTATCGATATCGAGTAATGGTAGGTTTCATAACAACCAAACTAGCGAAATTATTATCCATACAGTCACGCACAGAGCCGAAATAATTATCTTTTCACGACGATTTGTACGTCTTCAATATATTTAATCAACTGTGCAGTTTCGTCTGTTATAGGCTAATAATACCAATTAAAATCGATATTTTTCTATCCAAATTTGTAAATGGAAATGTAATACAGAACATTCTTAACCCTCATGTCGCGTTCGGGTAAAATTGACGCGTTTTAAATTTTCACTAAAAGAAAAGTGATACTGGAAATTATTTTAACCCGAAACTCCATTTTCATTACAACTCTATCTTCTGTGTAGAACATGAAAAACAAAAAAATTGAACGCCGATGCTATACCCCCCCAACACACTTAAAAAAAAAAGTACGTTCCTGATCCGATGTTCGGGTCAATTTGAACCGGGAATAAGGGGTCTTCACTTTTTGTCACACTACCTTCATCTCTAATTTGCTCTCACATCCCTGCACATACAGGTACACGAATACTTACTCCTATGGACATATACTGTATATTCTTGTTGCCTTTCTATGAATCATCATGGATTGGACAGCCATATTCTCAAAACTAAATATCCCAAGCCCAGTGAGCCACCTCCACCCTGATATGTACAACTCCCACCCCCCCACCCCCTTACTCCTATTCCAAAATCACCTGCAAGTTACACACACACAAATTAATATACAGTTGCATGCAAGCGCACATACACACACAAATTCACACACAGACACATACACACGCATATACACGCATGCACACACATGCAGTATATTTGGGGAGGGATAAAGAAAACGATCAGAAGAAGACTATCAGAGGATACAAAAACACAGACTACATGCAGCAAGTGCAACAAATAAGCCTATATTTGTAATACACACACTGAGATTCTGTCCATTATGTGGTGTGTAGACAGGCATGCCCACAGAGTGCACATGCAGTTATCCAGTGTCATTTCAGAATTTCTTTTTACACATTTCTGAGAGATCCATTTCATAATGAGTGATGAAAACTGTTACATTTGGTTCTTGTTTTGTGTTTAGCACAAATGAATAAACATCAATAGTCATGAAAACCTTGTTTCATTTACATTTTCTGAAGATAAACATTTTTGCAACCCATCAATTCATTATCGTGGATTTCTTCCTTCTCACAAAAACAAAGGTCACTATAATTGCTAAATGTGGTCTAGCAGGCATTAACCATATATTTTATCTATATTGTTTGGTAGTGAGATAAAGACAATATTTGTATTGTATTTATACAAATTATGCCAAGTACTTTTGTATAATGTTAATTTCTGTATTGCTGTAAAATCACAATAATATTCCGGGTCAATTTGACCCAGTGAACAGAACACAAGGGTTAATCAAATTTTGCGGTTTTCAAAACATTTATGCATAACAATAATGCAAGGGGCATACCGTACTTGAAAAGAACAGATGGAAACTCATTATTCATATTGTAAAAGCTCACAGATCTTTGCAGGGTTTTTCTGTTTAATCAACTGAACAGGATTTTCGGCGTCCTTGGTTGGCGTGGGTGGGTAGAATTGGCTTGGTCAGGTTTTGGAAATCCCCGTGCTCTCCTGATCGCGCTGCCTAAACATGGTGTTTATCCCTAAGTTGCACTACTCGCAAAAACTATTTTTTATTAAGGATATGTGCATCTATGCTTGTAGGCCTATGTGACCTAAATAAAAACTAAAAATGTAAATTCACTTTAATAAACCTGTTTTTTGTTAAAACATTGGCTAATGAAAAGGGAAACACAGTAGCCAACACACAAAAATGATTGTTTCAGATCTCCCCATGCTGTAGGCCTATACTTCCTCTTGTTGTGTACAAATGATGATTTTGGAGACTGCATTTCATCTAAAGGCGGGAACAATAGGCCATGTTTTGTTGTGACCTTGTTGTCTAAGGAACACACTTTCATGTAGCCTATAATTGTATGCAATAGGCCTTCCTGTTACTTTAAATGTTCAACATTTACTTAAAGCTGTAATGATCAGTACACCTAAATCTGAAACAACAGGCATTACAGTGCTAGCACAGTGGGACAACATTCATCATTGTTTATGTTTTGTATTTAAATATTGCAATTGCCGTGTCCATATTATAGCTAAGATAGCTGTGCCATACATAGTCTGTGTGTATTTAATATAATTCACAGCCAGAGTAAAAACATCAGTTTACTCTTAAAATATTATTTAATGCCTGGACCATATGACATCACTGTGCATGTGCCAGATGCTGTTATCTGTTTGGCTAAGCGTGTCTCAGACTATATGTCATTCAGAACATACCGGGTTCAGGGGTCACCGATGAGTCATTCAATGCTAGCCTGTAGTTTAGGTTATTCTGGAGAGGTAAAAGCAGGGGTTTGGTGCCTTATCAGGCTGTGTGAGGGGTTCTGACTCAGATTTTCACAGCGTGAACCTCCGATTACATCAATATTCCAGTAACATTCTCCTGAATGAAAGGTACCTTCAGTCTGTTCCTCCACACAGCCTCCCACACTGTGCTATAAATAGGACCTTTATTTGGAAATAGGATAGGGGACAGAAAGCAGTATTTTTTCTCCATTGCTTTCAATTTCCAGGGGTGAATTTTACGTCAGCATTAGAATGTCCAGTTAAGAACATCCTAATCACACGTTTGTGATCTCACAAAGGGATCAAGCTGCAAGCTCATGTCTGTAACCTGCTGTTGAGAACGAATAAGGAGTCTGGGAATGTAACCATAGCAATGACAGAAAAATTAAAGCAAATACCAGGCAGTATCATGTTTTACATGGAACATAAGTAAAATAGTTATTTTCATTTAGTCAGTGGCAACAGCCATTTATAGTACCCATCAGCATGACTATTTCCACATTGATGAGGACATCCCTGACAGCTGTTGCCAATTATTTATTGGGTTTGACTCATGAGTACCAACGATGTGCTTGATTTGACACAGCCCAGCTTTGGTCCAATCCATTTTTAATTTTTGCACAATAACCAAGTACAGCACAACACAATGATTTTTTTGTCAGAATATACACATTTTCAACCAGCAATGCTCTTAATACAAGTTTAAAGCTCTCTGAATGTAAAATAGCCTAATGTTTAAGACTTAACATGTTTACTGCTATAACATATGATTTCGACCGTGGCATGATTGTTAGTGCCAGGCGAGCTGGTTTGAGTATTTCTGTAACTACCGATCTCCTGGGATTTTCACACACTACAGTCTACTCAGAATGATGTGAAAAACACAAAACATCCGGTGAGCAGCAGTTCTGCGGACCGAAATGCCTTGTTAATGAGAAAGGTCACCAGAGAATGGCCGGACCAGTTTGAGCTTACAGAAAGGCTACGATAACTCAGATAGCCACTCTGTACAATTGTGGTGAGCAGAAAAGCATCTCAGAATGCACAACACATTGATATGAACCTTGAGGTGGACGGGCTAGAAGACCATGTCAGGTTCCACTTCTGTCAGCCAAGAACAGAAAGCTGCAGTGGGAACAGGTTCACTAAAACTCGATTTCTGCAGAGACATACTGATGGTGGAGTCAGAATTTGGTGCCAAAAGCATAAATCTATGGACCCAACTGTAGCAACCCCCCAAATACACCAAAAAGTATTTAAGAGGTGAAGGAAACGCCTGCAGTCTTACCAAGTGCTACTGGAACAGGATTAATTGAAATGTTTTCTCGTTTATCTGACTCCAAAAGATAAGTTCAACAGTTCAACAAAAGGAACTGAGAATATCCGCCAATAGTGTGGCTCTATAGGATCACTATCTATCTGTGTAGATGCGGATGTGCCTGTGGCCTGTATAGCCTACAGTGATACACTTATGTATCTTGTGACAGCACTAGTGTATAGGCGAGTGACTATGAGATGCAGGTATCCTATGTTGTCTATGTCTGTTCGGACTCTAAACTGCTGTGCAGTGTGCAGTGGTGCGAGTCAAGAGGATGCAGGTTCAAATTAATACAATTTATTCAACAATGCACAATGCAGAAATATAATTACAATGTGGAAAGGTGTAATATGAATGGCTATATGTGAATGGTGCGCAGGAGGTCATAATAGTGAGTCTCCTCAAACCATTCCACGTTTCCTTCTATATACCCAGGGTTTACAGGAAAAACAACAAATCATCAAATAAAGAATCATAACAAACGTGGTTAACCTTTGTAGCACAGCTGGATGCTGACTCACAGGTAACTTGCATTACCTGTTTTACCTGTATTTGTGTTTATTCAGCTAAGTGTACTACACCACCAATGACACCAAACTATTTCCCACAACATTAGCTATCTAAAGACACCAAACACTGTATGTGGAAAACCCATGGTTTATACAGTGATGGGATCAATAGTCCTGTATTGACAAGCACTGTCTTTTCATTAAGCCTGGCTGACCCTGTTTCCATTTGGGGGTCTTGTCAATGTCTATCAGTCTTGTGGTGATGATGTAATGGTGTAGGGAATGTTTTTTTGGGACACGTTGAGCCCGTTAAGACCAATCAATTATCGCTTGAATGACACAGCCTATTTTAGTATTGTTGCTGCCCATGTGCATCCCTTCATGGGCACAATGTACCCATCTTCTAATGGCTACTTCCAGCATGATAATGCGCCATGTCACAAATCAAAAGTCGTCTCAAACTGGTTTCATGAATATGACAATGAGTTCAATATTCTTCAGTGACCTTCCTAGTAACCGGATCTGAATCCAATAGAACACCTTTGGGATGTGGTAGAACGGGACATTCACAGCCTGAATGTGCAGCTGACAAATATGCAGAAATTGGGTGATCCAGTCATGTTAACATTGAAAACTATCTATCTCAAAGGAATATAATATATTCCATGCCACAAAGAATTTAGATTGTTTTGAGAGCAAAGGCCCTGCCCAGTATTCCCAGTACATGTTCCTAATAAAGTGCTCAGTGAGTGTACATCCCTGAAATAACCCAACATTTCCCTCTTATAAATATATACATTTTTATTTATTGCTAAACTCAGCAACTATTTGTGAAGAAAATATTGCTTTTAATTGTTAGTCCAAGTGAAGAAAAAATGTTGATTGAATTCCAGCCAATTTGATTGATTGAATGCTGTGACAAGTGCTGTCATAAAATAGACAGAATCACCTTCATGAAATGTTGCTGATGCCAGACAACAAACAGATAGACATTCTGACTCAAGGCAAGGGGAAAACCTGCACACAGACAGGAATGAGTCATCCTATAAACTAGACTAGACACTTCCAGCTGACTTTATATGGTTGTATTATTGTTTTACTTTTGGCCTAGCATTCCAAAAATCAAAAATATTAATTTGAAGTATGTATGTGTGTATATATGGCATACCTTGCATAGCTTTCTAAAAACATTCTCGATCAATGGAAATTATATTAATCACACATACCACAAGAATGTCTGATTACACCCCCACCCCCTCACCCACAGGCTTGACATTCAAACAACATCATTTCTGCCTTGATTGCTCACTGCAATATTGGATTTCAAACTGAACACATTGCCTCCGTATTAGTAATAATACTTAATTCCTCGTCAGCAATTTATTCCCACACATTATTTTGAAGGTGTGAGAATATATTACTGGAGGGTTTATCTGTTCTGTGAATATCTGTCAGTCAACAGACTATTGAGAAGTCTGTTTTTTTGTAGTCTGTCGACTGTCAGATGTCAAGTTTTCATGAACAACAATTGCATCTATGCTACAGTATGTCATATATCATATAAATGCTCAGAATAGGTAGTGAAAGTCAATATTATTTTCATGTATATATCACGATAAACAGTAAAATCTGTTTTCTGAGGGATGTGTGACTTACATATAAACGTGTGCCTGATGTCAGAACATATCTTGACCCCTGAGTTTTCAGTTGAGAGATAACTGTGTCTTTTCCACTTCCTGTTTTGGCCCGTGGTCCTTAAAGGGGAAGTTCACAAATTAAAATGTTTTGTTTAAACATCAGGGTAAGCTGTAGTGTTTATCTGGTAATCTCAGCAAAACTATCTGGATGGACGGATATTACTCTGGGTAATCTGGGTAATATAGATTTATCTCATTTTGGGTGAACTTTCACCTTAAATCTGTTATTTCTGCACAATCTTTTTAATTCACTATTGGTGGTAACTTGAAGAACATTGGAAAAATATGTTGTTTCATATTTGTTTCCAGACATTTGTTTAATATGATATTTTGAGTACAAATGTAAGTCGCTTATAGGTTTTTATGTGCCTCAACATTGTACACATCAATAATTTGGCATGATTTATCTTCTGACCTGTGTCAAAGTCACATTTACTATTGCCAGTCCATAAACTGTGTTGCCTTGTTATCATTAAACTGTTCCACCTTGATATCATTAAACTGTGCCACCTTCATGTCATTAAACTGTGCCACCTTGATATCATTAAACTGCGTCACCTTGATGTCATTAAACTGTGCCACCTTCATGTCATTAAACTGTGCCATCTTCATGTCATTAAAATGTGCCACCTTCATGTCATTAAACTGTGCCACCTTGATATCATTAAACTGCGTTGCCTTGCTATCATTAAATTATGCCACCTTCATATCATTAAACTGTGCCGCCTTCATGTCATAAAACTGTACCACCTTCATGTCATTAAACTGTGCCACCTTGATATCATTAAACTGTGCCACTTTCATGTAATTAAACTGTGCCACCTTGATGTCATTAAACTGTGCCACTTTCGTATCATTAAACTGTGCCACCTTCATGTCATTGAACTGTGCCACCTTCATGTCATTGAACTATGCCACCTTCATGTCATTAAACTGTGCCACCTTGATACCATTAAACTGTGCCACCTTGATATCATTAAACTGTGTCATCTTGTAATCATTAAACTGTGCCGCCTTCATGTCATTAAACTGTGCCACTTTCATGTCATTAAACTGTGCCACCTTCATGTCATTAAACTGTGCCACGTTGATATCATTAAACTGTGCCACCTTGATATTGTTTAATTGCGTCACCTTGATATCATTGAACTGTGCCACCTTCATGCGATTAAACTGTGCCACCTTGATATCATTAAACGGTGCCACCTTGATATCATTAATATCATGATATCATTATCATCTGTGCTGCCTGCATATCATTACTTCATATAGGCATGATATCATGAAGAACAATGGGCATCTGTGAGCCAATCTGAGGCAACAGGCCTCAGCTGTCCGCCTCTGAATCACCCCTCTTGGACCGAGGCCATGATTGAGTCATGTGGGTACAAATGAACTTCCAGTCAGTTTCGTCACCCACAGGCTATACAGTAACTCATGTTCCATTTTACAGATGCACTACTGTTGGTTTCTGTATTTCTCTTTTTGTGGGTGTGATATGACTGACTTCTTATGATGTCACTCAACTGAAAATATTTGTCTTTTACTGCTACTGCAGGTGAGTGTTCTGTATGTCGATTGTGAAAAAGTTGAGTCACAACCATTATTTGTTATTATTCAAGTGAAACTAATGATGTGCACTTCGTAATTTTTCCAAAATATGATATTCGCCAGGGAACTGTTAAATATTAACAGAGTTTGCTGGGTGATTTTTTAGACCTACTGTGTATTTCTATGAAAATGTAAGCGATTTGATGTCAGCACCATGGACAGAACCTGTGTAAACTGGACTGACATTACATAATTATGTTACATAATCTTAATACCATTGTTACTATTAATGTTGCTTGTGAAATATGCCTATAATGTATTCAGCCAAACCAAGTTAAATGCCGTTATTTCTTAATTTAAACAAAAGAATCATATGATTATGCTATTGCAAAAACATAATCCATCTACAGTCTCATACCAGTCCATCCAAGATCTACAAAAATGTCTATCAATCAATCTATATGTGGGGTTTTAAGCATTTAATTAATTGGTTCAAGATGTTTACACAGTAAACCACACCTGGGCCAAATAAGTCATTGTTTTGGATTCAAATACTATTCTATGCTTTACTGAGCTTGTCTGGTGTATTAGAGCATATGAAATACTCTCAAAAAGTGCAAACCCAACCTTCAGGTCATCTTGGCTGGCTCAATTGCACCAAGCAAGACCAATTGATCACAGAAAAGTGCTTATATCCAAAACAATTGCGTATTTAGCCCAGGTCTACAGTAAACTAATTTCATCTAATTTCATCTAAAATCATCTAGATTTGTTGCTGATTTGAAAGTGTAAACAAAACCCAGCATACACCCGCAGCCCCACCAGGGCCATGGTTTTGAACCACCGGTCAAATTCAAGGTGAAAATGACATGACCGTTTCAGTTGCTATATTAATTTCCTGAAAAGCCCTGAAGGATGTACACAAAGTGCACTGTCTTGGATAAATTCCACACAGCGGGCCTTTATACCTGCAGTACTGTAGGGCAATTGGGGGCAATAAAGATGAAAGAAGAAACATGATCTAGCCTGTGGCTAGACTCTAAAGTAAATAACAGCACAGTAACAGCATTGTCAGGATAAAGGGGCTTTCTGGAAATGTATATCTGAAGCTAGCCACAGGTATGCTAGCAACCATAATTTTGCTCTTTTTCTCAGACCAAACAGATACTCAAGCCACAAAGAGAACAAAGTGTTTCTGTGGGAAGAAAACAGGCTGTTACATCATTACGTAAGCATTGAGGGTAGTGGAGGTGGTGCACAGGTGTCCATCTCAGAATATCAGTCATTACAGGTGTTCTTAATCTAGCCAGGATTATGTAGTGAGAAATGGCACAATGGACTACTGTTCTTTGCATTCCAAAAATGTGACTGTTCTCTTTCAGTTTGTAAATGCTTGCTAGTGCATGCATTGTATATTATTGCAAATTCTGTGTTTACAATAATCCAAATCAAACATGTTCCATGGTTTGGAAGCAAATATTTGAGCGGTATCATTATATCTTGTAATGGGGGAATACTGCAAAACTGATAGATCTAGATTTTATATTTCATCAATATTATTGTGCTTAATTTTCTGCAACAGAGAAATGCCGCATAATACCTGTATTTTTATCAGCCAGAATTCTTTTGAAAATGCATACATATGTTAACAGAGTTCATAACAAATACAAAAAATATTCTTCATTACCAATTTAGACATTTTAATTTGAGACAGATTTAGATTTTAGAATTAATATTTGATGGCCTTGGTGTTTTGCAAGTATATTCAGGGATGAATAGGATATTTAAGATATTATGAGCTTCTGTAGACAGTTTAAAAGTTTCATAGTCATGAGTTATGAATTATGAATTAAAGGAGAGGACATAAAAGTAATGTCGTATTGCATCATAAGTGTTGGATTACCACACAAATTTTGGTTTAACCGAAGTAGCCCACATTTTTTTATTATTCAGAATCCAGACCATAATTGTAGAAGTGACATATTGAGTGTATATAAAAGCACAACTGTTTTGTATGAAGGCTGCACTGTCATATAATCTCATTTAGAATGAATACCAGGAGTACAGTGAATATGCAGTCTCTATTAATCTGTCAACATGCAGTCTGTATTTATACAACAAAATAAATGCTGCCAGGTTTTCAGCAAAGAAATCTCTCTCCAGTTGAATCCAGCTCTCCCTAATTTGGCCACATTAATGTGCGTGGGCTGATTCCCTGCTTTCTCATTGCACAACATTATCTGCTGGCATTTGACTGAGAGAGGGTATGCCAGCTAGCAGGAAGCAAATGACATGAACTAAGATGACAGTAATTAATAAAGGAAGAGGGGAGTATAAAAGAGTGAGAGTGAGAGAGAGAAAGAGAGAGAGAAAGAGAGACTTAGAGCTCTAAACTCAAGAAATAGTTGTGAAGTGATACTGTGAAATTAATTTGCTGATAGATGTCAGCAAATAACCCTGTACTCCACCTTAAAAAGGACATTTTCCAGACCATTTACAAATGAAAACGACTAAATATATAGTGTGCACATAATAAGTAGGTCCTCGGAGAAGGCCATACATCAGAAATACATTTCCTCACTACAATGCCATGAGATAAGCAAACCAGACAAGATAAGAAAAGCGGACTGTTTTGTGTTTAAGTGGATACAGTGTCATTCATTTCCTCTGACCTTAGATAAACAATTGATCCTTTTTGTCTGTAACTGGTGTTATGCTTTCAATTTAAATTCTTGTGGACTAAACTGTATCAACACATAGTCTTTTTATGCTAATCAGAGCACTAGCTGCTGTTAGTAGTTCTCTCTCAATAGTCTGAATGAAGCTTCCCATTAAGGTTCAAAAGGTTAAGGTTAATTTCCCCTTCAATAAAACTGCCCGCAAAGTTTTCTGAGCGTAGCATAGGCCTTCCTGGACAGGAAGCCCCTTTCATTGGCAGGAGTGCATAATTGAGCCCGGGCGGATGACTCATCGGAACATGTGGTTTGTAAAGGAGGCTGGTGTGACGTGACATGAGCACACACACACACCCACACACACACACACACACACACACACACACAAGTGAGTGCAGGGAGAGCAGCTCCCAAAACTTTTCATTGCAGGGTTCCCTAAAATCACAACCCTTTGTCCTAGCACCCTGTTTCATTGATATGAGCGCTTGTTCACACCTCCACTACAAATAATATGGAAATTATTTAGTGCAGATTATTTGGCTTTAATGGTGCCGATATTCCACAATAATGTTTGGAAGCATATCTAAAATGTAATGTAATGTACTATATTTTAAGTGCTAAATAATTATGGAGTACAGTACATAATGTATAATTCAATTAGATTTGATTTGTATGTGGCAATACTTGATATGACCACAGGGGGGCAAACACAAGCCAAAACAGAATTCTTAAGAGGAGCCTGTTAATCTGGTCCCTGGACTATATAAACAGCAGGTATTTAAACAAATAAATGCTTATTCATTTATTTATTTATTCATAGAATCAGCGGTGCCAAATTAGAGTTGAAATGAAGACCTACAGGACAGTAGTTCTCCAGGAGCAGGGCTCCTGGTCGAACGTTACATATTTTGCAGATATATATGTTCAAGAGAGTATCTTTCCAAGTGACCTACATTTAAAATATGTCCCCAGTCCCCAATGTTTATACCATGGCTGGTGGTTGGAGTCTCCTGGGGTGTGTGACCAGATGGGAGGGGGTAAAGATTTAGTAAAGATGAGTAAAGATTAACCTTGAGAGAGAGAGAGAAAGAGAGAGAGGGAGAGAGAGCGACGCAGTGACCAGTCTTTGACAGTGCCATGATGTGATAAGTGATCCATTTGCACAGGAAATCCAAAACCCTGGGGCTCAGCCATGCAACAGAATGGTGTCCAAACTGGGCACACTATCCGGAACCATAGAACATTTCAGGAGAACCTTAACGCTATTACTGGAACATGCTATGCTGATTTTTTTCTGCAGGTATAAATCTCTATGTACCTTTACTCCTTTGAGCCAGCTGTTTCTAGCATTCGTCCCTCATCTCTGCCATGCACATCTCTCCCTTTGTCACTGATGTCCAAATCCATAACCTAAATGGTAAATGTTTGGCATTTATATAGCGCCTTTATCCAAAACGCTGTACAATTGATGCTGCTCATTCACACATTCATACATACACTCACACACCAAGAGCGATTGGCTGCCATGCAAGGCACCGACCAGCTTGTCTGGAGCATTTGGGGGTTAGGTGTCTTGCTCAGGGACACTTCAACACAGCCCGGGCGGGGGATCGAACCGGCAACCCTCCGACTGCCAGACGACTGCTCTTACGGCCTGAGCCACGTCGCCCCATAACCTGTCCTCACGGCCGGGGGCTTCTGGACTCCTCGCGAGATCAAATGTTCTGAATGCAACATACAGCTTGTGTAAAATCAATTTTGTAATATATATCTTCTTAAAGATATATATTTTTTTAATGTAAATAAATGAAATTCAATGCAATTATCTGAGCATGGAAGGAAAATGAAAATTCTGCAAAGGATAATACTACATTGCTGTAAGATCAAATAAAGAAAGTGAAGTCAAGTGAATGAACATGTGTGCCTATGGCTATGCGAGTGTGTGGGTGTGCGTGCATGTGAGAGTGTGCGCTTGCTTGTGCAGGTCTTCCTGTTGACAGCCAGTGGCCTCTCCTATCTCACACCTCAATGTCACACTGGCAGCCACTTCCTCACCCCTCCCACTCTAACCCCCCCCCAGCACTGAGCTGTGAGGTGCAGCCCTGTCACCCCCCACCAGCCCTAGCAGCTCCTCCATTGGCTGTCGCCGCTGAGGGTAAATGACATCAGCGCAGTTTGACTGGATGTTTCCGTGGTGACTCATGCCGCGGTTTGGTAAAGGGGGCTTTAGTCCCCAGCAGAGCTGCACAATGCCAGCCCCCTCTGCAAACACATCTCAGCCCCTTCTGCGACTGTGAGACAGGCTATTTCTGTTCTGTGCCTGTACGGTGTTTGTTTTGTGATTGACAGATGCTGTGCGTCTCAAGAATTAATGTTGTCTTCACACTTGGCTAACACTTAAGGATGTTGTATGCTCCAGTCTACTAATAAATTATGTCTAGATGTGTTTAATTACTACTGGACTAGTGTCACATGAAACTTGTTGTACATTAGTTTCCTTTTAGGTACTGTTGGTATGCTTTTTTAAATTCCACTGCTGTGTTGTGCCCGGATTGCAGTCTTAAAGAGAATACATAGATAATACATATTAACCATTCCATTTGGGCCAATAGCATTATTATTGTGTTTATGTTTATTTGTCTTTTTGACATAATTTCTCCCAATTGAAATGCATCGTTTCACGCTATACAGGCCCCCATCAAAAGTGAAATGGTGCTTTTGAGAATGCAAAACAAGAATGCTCAGTCTGTGATTTTAATAGTGAAAAGCAAGGGATATGAGTAGCCTGAAATGGTAGGCTGGCTAAACAGCCAATGTTTTTCAATTTCAATTTATAGTCATCAGGTATCCACATTAATTAATATTTAATTAATGTGGACAATTAACAGTATTCAGAACTCTGTCTTCCATAGGAGTACATTTGGAAGAAACTATTTGTTTCTTTATGTGTTTATTTGTCAGCTTCCCTTGTTACTGAATACATAAGCATTACCTATATACCGTGCTGGACCTGGACTATATTTTGCCCATTTGTGGGGTTTTTTCTGTGGTGGATGGTGATGGCATACACATAATAAAAATTTGAAGCTCATTTTTTTAAAGACACTCACACCAAAAAACACACCCTCCCACCCACACAAGCTTTGAAACCCCAGTTGAAAACCAAAAAGGCAGTTACGGCATAATATTGCCTTTTCCTGAAAGCCTGCCTGCCACTAGGTGGCAACCTAAAGATGGAAGTCTGAAAATTTTTTTTAACCCCATCCTTACCTAAATACAGTGTACCGTATCTGGACCCAAAGTACATCATTATCAATGTCCGATACTCCTTCCTGCACAAAGAGTTTCAACCTGTTGTGTTTATTTGGTCACTGGTAAGCCTCTTGTACACAAAGAAAAAGATGAAAAATAGGTCATAGACTAAAATAACAGAAACTGCAGGTTTGTTATTTTCTTGTGGTGTCTGTCCACTGTCCATGACAAAATATACATTTGGATTCAGTTATTTCTGAAATACACGATGCATATCAAACTGTCTACACTTGAGTTGTTAATGCATTCAGTGCAAAATTAATTAAAGATATAGAAGTACAGTGTTGTATTATCTTCAGCTGGGGTGTAGAGAGAAGACACAAACTTTCTAAATGGCAGTGATCCATTTGAATTTGCATTCAATGTTATATTTTTCATTTGAGAATTTAAATAATGGCTTGGCTAATTTGCATCACAAGGTAGAAGTTACAGTTGAAAACCAGTTGTTAACCTTATCTGCATCTGGTGTAAAAAATACAATGCAACTGAATTCAAATGCATTCAATAGCTACACTTCAGATATAATGGATGACTCATTACCACATTAATTGTTTATGTAATTTAAATTTTGAATTATCATCAGGCACTTGCTAAATAAATTGAATGACCATGTTCTGCTATGGATGGTGTTGGACACTATAACAGTTTAACCCCTTAAGTCCCACCGGCCCAGGGCTGTGCCAGTAAGGGTTTATTTTGCATTCATTCCTTTTTTTGCCTGCAATTTTCAATCACTATGGTAACAGGATATACTGTTTGAAAGCATTAAAACTCACAGTTCTATCTGTATAACATATTTTAACATGCCATTGCTTCAACAACAAAAGTTCCTTATTTTGTAACATGTGGGTGCGGTTGGACCTCACCTTATCTGCCTTTTGGAAACCCGCATTCTACAAAGAAAAGTGTCCTTTTCACAAGTGTACTGCTGACCAAATGCTTAATAGTTCCTCATTCTAATAATGTGCCAACTCAGAGAAACGTTGATAGAATGTCCATTGTTTACTTAGAATTTCTCTGGAGGAATTATTATTGTTGTCCGTTTTTCGCTGTTATATACTTCTACAAAACTATTTGTACATAAAATGCTATCATCTATGTTTTTTTTTTTTACATTAAATTAATGGCATTTGGCAGATGCTCTTATCCAGAGCGATGTACAGTTGATTAGACTAAGCAGGAGACAATCCTCCCCAGGAGCAATGCAGGGTTAAGGGCCTTGCTCAAGGGCCCAACGGCTGTGCAGATCTTATTGTGGCTACACCGGGGATCGAACCACCGACCTTGCGCGTCCCAGTCTTGTACCTTAACGACTACACTACAGGCTGCCTGTTTTGTGTTTTCTAATTTAGTTGCAGAGAAAAAACCCACATCCGTGTGTAATAAAATTCAGTATAACTAATGACATTACATTTCCAAAGTGTATAATTTATTTGGCGGTTTTGAGATGAAATAGAGGACTCCCCTGGATGTTTGCCACCTGTTGCTGTCTGAGGATAGCTGCAGGGAGAGGGAGTTTGGGACAGAGAGGTAGGGGAGGATAAAAAGTGTTGTATAGTTCAGCAAGCAAAATGCAGCATTTTACATCTCATAAGACCCATAATATCATTTAGTTTCCAAATGTCCTTTTTGGAAGAGATTAGTAAAAACAATGCAGAATGCTCATTTTTGGTGATATTGTCCTTGAAAGGGGATTTGTCCAGTGTTGCGACTTGCCTCCATTGTGTTTCTAAGCACTCAAGCCACAGCTACAATAATCTGTATCCAGTCAAAAACAGATAATCTTTTGAGCTTCTGGAACTTCAGTCATTTCAGTAATATCTGGAGTAATTATGACACTTGGAAAACAAAACCCAAAGGGTTACCTTTCAGAAAAGACTGGGATTATATCATTTTTTCTTATTTAGTGAAAATGTGACAACCTAAGATCTGTGCCTTTAGCTGGAGCTAATATAGGGTTGCTTAATAGAGCTACTGACAGTCTGTTCTATGTGGACACAGCTCCATTTTATGCAAATGTGTATAGGAAGCTGATAACTTTTTTGATGTTCTGGAGCACCATGCATTAATGCAAAGTTAACTATTTTCTTTCACAAGAGAGACTCTTACAACACAAAGTAAACAGTTCACATCTCAGTCAACATTACATAATGTTAGCTCAGATCAAGGACAGCATTTAATTTTTTATGAGAAACCGTTTTTAAAAAATGTAACTAATGTAATGTTTACAAAGAACTATCGGTGGTACTGAATGGATATTGTTCAACCTTGTTAAAGCATTTTCTTTCCACGGAGAGGGGTCAAAATGATTACATTCACAGAGCTTGAGTAGCTGTCCAGTCGTTTGAGGAACCTCATTTCACATATGTCGTGGCCTTCAGTCACATACGAACCGAGGTGAGCACTTACATTCTGGAAAAATGTTTTCTACTTCAAATTGTTTGGCTTCTTTGTGGAAGGCTGGTGTCACATTCCTTCTTTAGAATTCCAGGTGATGAACTGGTAAACATTACAACATCATGTATAGGACATACCTTTTCAGATAATTATATTCTTTAATAAGAATAAAATTGCAATTGTTTAGAAATTAAATTTGATTAAATTAAAGTGCAATGAAACCACTAATATATGTAGGCTACTTTCTGTATAGTTGATCACAATCAGAATCAGAATCTCTCAATGAACAGACATGGGACGGCCTGTAGCGTAGTCGTTAAGGTAAATGACTGGGACACGCAAGGTCGGTGGTTCGTGATCCCGGTGTAGCCACAATAACACAGCCGTTGGGCCCTTGAGCAAGGCCCTTAACCCAGCATTGCTCTAGGCGAGGATTGTCTCCTGCTTAGTCTAATCAACTGTACGTTGCTCTGGATAAGAGCGTCTGCCAAATGCCAGTAATGTAATAATGTAATGTAACATTATTCAGCAACGGATATGCTGTGATTTACCAAATGTGGAATGAGATCACTAACTCTGATATCATCTTCTCAAAAAGTTTTGAATAGACTTATTTATTTCATTTATTTGTCAGGGATCACATATAATGTGCGTTGCAGTTGAGCAGGTTATAGATCAGGCAACAATAAAAATAAAAAAACATAAACATAGAAGACAACAGTATACTGACAATTACCCTGTCACATTGCTTACTGACTGCAACAGCGTTGGCATTTTACCATCCAAACCCTGGCTCATGTTAGCAGTGCGACAGCATCAATCCACGTCCAGAAACACCTTTGATTTGACAATTTCAGTAATTAAATATGCCAGAGTGTGATTTCGGTGTGTAATTAACATATGCGAATGAAACCCAATTTGGCATGGGTCCCTGTGTGTCACTTTCAACCACATTACTCCGGGAGGCTATGATTGCAATGTCTGCCGGTGGATTTACAGTCCTTGCTGCAGTTTGGGAGGTGCACGAGGTTGACACTAGGTGGAGTCAGGCCTGCTGTGTGAGGTGCTGGATGTCTTCATTATCGCTGCTGTTGGTGCTTCATTAGAGCTCGCTTCTGGAGCTTGACAGAAACTGCCGGCAAATGCTTCATACATGAAATCCCCCATTTCCTGACTTGAAGTGTGAATAATGGAATCATTTGACAGAGCGGACACATTCCACGTGAGTCGCCGAAGTGCGATATTTCTGTAATACCCCAGAAATTGTGGTTTGTGTCTCCAAAGACTGACACATCACAACACTGTATCACAACACTCATTGTAAGGCATCAGACTCCAAATGTAAATATTAATTGTGATACCAGAGCACAAATGCTAGTCTGTATCAGTAGGCCTATCACATTTTATTTTAGTTATATGCCGGTATTCTAGCAAGAAAAACTAATAGCACTGTGAAATCTATGTTTTTAAATGTCTTCGAAGTGGTACTCATATTATTGCATTATTTGGCTCGTAACTGAACCCTGGTACCGTTGGCTGACATATATTCCCGGCTGCCTGTTGTTTACTGATCTCCCTCCCTTATCCAGGGCCCAGTAATTGTCATGTCTTGATGGTCGCCCACTCTGTAGCGAGCGTCACGTCTCCGCTAATTCAATGGGCTTCTCCTGAATGGCTAATTATTGACAATGGTTTTACATCACAGACGCGGCAACGGAGTGCTCTTAAATGCCAGAGTGGCGCGCTGAAGGACGGCCGTGCAAAGAGCTTTCCTCTCTTTACGTGGCCGTAAGAGACGAGGGTATTGACGGCGCGGAGAGAGAGCGAGGAGCCATTGTGTTCCACAGCCCCGTGTCCTTCCAGATCGTCGGCTGATTTCACAAGAAAAACACGCCGGCTTTGCACCAAGGGAGGAGGAGAGATTGGTCGGCTGTAATATCAAGCAAAGGGAATAAACCCGAAAAGAACGCCTCCACGCCCCTGTTGTCAGGAAGTAGCCTATAATTTTATACTCTAACGTGGGCGGTTTCCGGTCTCAATTAAATCCGTTTTGTGTATGCTTTACAGCAGAATGGTATGTCATTACTGTAATAGTCTCCCATACAAAAAATAGAGTGGTTAAGTGTTACATCATCAAAAATTAGATAAGTAGCTATAATACTGACATGTCATGTGATCCCGCGACGCAATTTTCTATCTAGTCATGCAGTAACTAGTGCAGGTCAATCCTACATTTTTGGAGTTTTCTCTGTTTAGGTCTTTGGCAGTTATTTAGCACACTCACAATCTTTAATTGTGTCCTTACTTTGATTCATTTCTTAAACAATGTCTCAGTACTCAACTGAAATGTGTTTTTCCATTGATTAAATTCAGTAACTGTAAAATAATATTCAGTGATTAGTCGACAAAAAAAAAAAAGAGTAAACTTTGCCTAATTTTTTCAAGTAGGCCTATTACAAAATTAGTAAACTATCTTTTGATGCTACTTTGCAAGAAGTACATTCTCTTTAGTGGAAACAAATCCTCAGAACATATGAAAGGTGTTTTAGAAATCTCTTGGCCGGGTCTTCTGGAAGACTTGCTCCATGCAAGCTCAATCCCATTGGTGTCAGAAGGCCTCAGGAAATGGGTGGGCTAAACCAAGTCAGGTGAAAACGCACTTGTTTCCATACCAACAGCTGTACAATCGTATGCTGTCAGAAGCAATACCAATGAAACCTTGGCTTCACTGTTAAAAACAGACAAGATGTTTATACCGACTCAACTTTTTAAATCAGCTCTCCAACATCGCTTAATAATTATGTCATATTTTGAAACAGCAGTTGATTGTGCAATCTTTTGGATGCAATCTTCCCTAACTTTCAGTTAGTTAATGTGTTATGCTCTTAAAGTGGAAAGGAATGACAAACAATACTTGTGTGGAGTGATTGTGAGTTGGTGTTGGTGGATACCGGAAAAATGTGTTATAACAAAATAACATTATTATGTTTATTCAGTTTTTATCGTTTAAACAGGAGACAACAAACAAGGTAACAAATAAGCAACTGCATGCAGTCACAAGCAAAGCAACCCCTTGTTAGCAGAGTCACAGAATATTGGAGAATAATTTCTTGAAACCACCTATTCAGGAAGACTTGTGGCTTCCTGTTTGAAACTATGTCATAATAATTGACTTCAGGCTTCCCTTTGAGGCTAAAACCATTTTCCCGGTTGAAAAAATATGACTCTTAGTTCCCCATAATATGAATTACATAGAATAGCACAGAACTCAACATTTATCTTTTAAAGTGAAAGATGCATTATTTCAAGAGCCATTTCAGCTATCAGTTTCAAAGATAATAAATTATCCATGAAAACATTTTGATTACTTTTTTTAAAATATATATTTTTAATTGACTAGCTTATAAGGTCATCTTAGGTGCATTGGTGCGACTGTAGTAAATATGGAATTCCCAAAAAGGTGAGTCCCATTTCACAGATGTTTGTTAATGAGTTACAGTCTTGATAAACATGATGGATTACAACCGTACCCTAAAAATATTCAGAGACAAACAGAAATAAGAAATACTTGCTGAGGTATGAATGAAGAATTCTCATACATCACAAAGAATGTATCTTTTTTCATCAGTATAGGTTCATTTTGCATGTGCTGCCAATGGGGCTCAAGCATGTATCACATTATGTGTTCTGTAAAATATTTTTTATTTGATAGAGTAATTTCTAGTCATTTTTGATTGAACATACCTTAATCCCCTTTGGATTCATTAAATTATGTTAGTTCAATTAACACTTGTTGATGTAACAAGAAACTATTTGCCATAACTTTGGCTTTTATTCCGTTATCTCTTGTATTTGCTCTATTTTGGAAATAGAGTAATATGTACTTACTGTATTTCTGAAGTTTCAAGATACAAATCAGAAAGTTAAAATAATATTTAAAATGTGTTTGAAATGCATGTAATTGAAATACAGCCTGTTCCTGATTAAGCTTCACTGAGACCGTAGTCATACAGACCCTATAGGAATGGAATGCTAACTGTACATTTTCCACCTATGACCAGCTTGTTTGTAGGCCATGAGTGACTCCTCGGGTCAGTTGGACACAAACAGTCTTGTTACTTGAAGTCTTCTGTTGTTCAGCTACAGGCTTCAGTTCTAGTATGTAGCCATACTTGACTTAGAAGTAGTTCTAAGACAAAGCTGCCTGTCCTGTGTGAACACAATGTTTGGATACCATGTTGAACAAGGTACTAGGTTGAACTAGGCAATTACTTAAATTCTAACTGTGAAATCCAGGTACTACGCGCACACATACACACATACACATGCACACGCATACTTTTCATACTTTTCCTGACATATGTAAATAATAGAACAATATAGAGTAATACGTATATGCATTATGCCATTTTGTGAATTCTCTGTCCTCCTTTATGCAGGCCTGAATGCAGCGCGGTGTGAGGGAAGCAGCGGTCCAGCGCGCAGGAAGGGGTTAAGCTGAAAACAATAACAAGGGGAGAGGGGGCTGCAGCTCGCAGTGTCAGGCTCTCTGTTCACTGACAGAGCCGTGCACTTGCCGCCCTGCGAGCTGTGGCAGGAGCACAAAGACAGACAGCTCCAATTAATCCCGGGGGGGGGGGGGGGGAGTTCGGAGGGGGGGCTGACAGTTTGGCAGAGCAGAGAATTGAAAAGGAGGAGGGTGTTAAAAAACGGTGAAGGCGCAAGCATTTGTCAAATCATAATTAAATGATGAATCGCTAGTCCATTATTAACGATAGTTTTTTCCCCTCCAAAAAATAAAATCTGACCATGGGCAATTCGGACAGAGGAGGGGGTCGTAATTTATAAACACCCTTTTATATTTTCAAATCATATTTCTTCAATGTAACGCCAGTTTCTGAATCCACTGCAATGCTTACAGTGTTCACAATATATTACAGCCAGTGAACACACAATGTTTTATAAATTTTAAGTCAAATGAAGGCATGCATTCAGGTTAATCACAATTCAATTACTCTTTCATTTTCAGTAATGAATTAAACCAAATCTTACCCTTAATTCTTCTCACATATCATTATTTTTTAGGTTTGGGCTGGTTGTTTAATACTTAAAATTTCTTCTGTAGCCTACGGTGATGGAACTTAGTGTGAAGCAGCTAGCGCGAGAACCACCTCAAGGTTATCTCCAGGAGAAGTGGATTCAATTGAATTCACCTCTCCTGGGGAACAATACTCTTGCTATTAGAGGCAAGCACCTTGGGTTATCATCCCCAGATGGAGGTACTGTAAGTGTGAGCGTCCGGTCAGGTGGCGGATCGGTGGGGCCTGAGTGTCACAGACACTGTGCCGCTCCATGGTCAGGTGGAAGCTTTCCAATTACATTCTTGGTTTTCAGAGCGACCTGCATTCACACCATCATCCTGGACCATGATCTCTGGGTGCAGGGTTTCTGTTAGCGTAGCGACCTGCACTAGTGAAAACAGCCTTGGGGAAACATTACTGTTAATGTGGGCTGAGGAGAGGTGGCTGAGAGGCTTGAGTCATGTCACGCGGCTACCCACAGTGTTCCTCCCTTTGGAGCTCACTGGACAGCTACACAAACCAGGAGGACTCAAGCCTTCCTTCAGCCCTAGTTGAGAGAGTACACAGAGGGTGGGTCATTACATTATTACAGTTATTTAGCTGATGTTTTTACTCAAAGGGACTAAGCAGGGGAGCAATGGGGGGTCACGGGCCTTGCTCAAGGGCCCAGCAGCTGCACTGGTCTTATTGTGGCTAGACCGGGGCTTGAGCCACCAACCTTCTGGGCTCCAGTCATGCACCATAGCCACTTGACTATTGGCTGCCCCATAGCCTATAGGTGGGAGGGTGGATGCAGTGTGGGAGGGTGGATGAAGGTCACTATCTTGGACCTAGAGATTGCACACTGGGGAGGGGGGCAAGTTGTGACTGACCACGGAGCAGGTCCATCGCGGACCTGGAGGGTCGGCGATGCAGCTTTTGTGGACCAGCGGGGGGAGGCAGTGATCCCAGACCAGGGGTTGAGAGTTAGTGAGCGGACCGGGAAGGTGGGAGGTTGTGGGGATTCACTGACTATCATTTGGCAGTTCTGAGATGAATTCATGAAGCTTTCTATCACATCTATTATAACATCCTATCAAACCCTTTGATTAGAAATGCAGCAGAGTACAAAACAGTTTGGATGTTTTTACCATTTCTCTGGCACATACAGATTTAACATAGCTGTTCTGTCCAGCTGCATTGAGTATGCACTGCACAGAATGCTCGCTGAGATATGCCTGTGTGGTGGCAATGCAATGACACATGCATATGCACATGCAATGCAGTCATCATTTTGGTATCACAGTTATTCCAAGTATTAGCCGAGCTCCCCCCCAAAAAACAGCTCGCCTCAGCCTACCCTAGAACTGATGGAAGAGCAACATTTCCCCGTCATCTAAATCTGCTTCTTGAATTCCTGGGCTAACTGGAAAATAACTATTGCAATATTGCTGCATTACAGAAAGTTCCCTATGTAGATGAAATGCTAAAGGTAAGCGTGTTATTTGCTGTTATCCTCCATTGCTCCCATTACCTTAGCATTGCAGATATTGCCACTGACTCACAGATTAGTTGGGAGCAACCACAGTGGATAATGCATTTTGCCTTTCTCGTTCACAACTCCCGTGCTCCTGGTAAAGAGAGTACAAATGTTGCGTTGGATAAGAAAGGGAAAACAATTACCGGTCCATTAACGGCTCCTTGAGAAATCCATTATTCCAGGAAGTGTGAAGCAGGCAGCAGCTGTACGATTCTGCCAGTGACAATGGACCCATTACTGTACCCTGAACTGTCTGTATCTACCTCCACCATTTCAAATGTGGGAAAGCTGCTATGCTTCATTCACAAGATAAATACCCATCCTGGTAAAAAAAAAACCCAATAAACTAGGGTAATTAAGAGACTAAAGGCAATTTGTTGGATCCCAGGTGGCACATCCATAAAGACAACACTACAGTTGTAGGTGATGTGCCCTGCAGTACAGATCATGCAATGTACAATGCATAATTAGCAATGGTCTTCTCTGTCATCAATGTGCAGGGATCTCCCTGTCCTATTGCATGGCAACTGCTCTGGTCCGCTGGGCATCTGTGGTCTTACTGCACTTTTGGAAAATGTTTTTCAACTCTTCAAAACTGTGCAGTAAGGCAGGCTTTGTGTGTGTCTGTGGCATCTACTGCTTGTATTTGTTAGCATGCAGAATAAAGGAACTAATCACAGAATCACAGTGACATTCCTCAATGTCTGAGCTATGGCAAACATTTGTTAATGAGCGTCAGGAACTACTAAAAATGTTTATTTAAATTAAAGCCGATGATAACTGATCATGATGAACGGGGAAGAAATATGCTGACTCAGGCACGTGTAGCCAATCCATCCTTCCCCATTTTAATATCATATTTGCTGAGAATGCAGAATGTTGTTCAATTATTTATTTTCTTTCAGTTGGAACATTTTTATTTATTTATTTATTTAATATATATATTTACATTTAATGAATACAAAGAAGCAACCTGAGCTAAGGCTCATACAGTGGTATACCCACATTCCAGTTTGCTTTAATTAGCATTAGCTTGGTATAGCATTGTAACCTGTGACCAGGGGTTTCATGTGTTGTAATTTCAGATTCATATATAATGCAAAAAGTATGGGACTAAATCAGCTTGGCCATTTATTCCTTTGCTATCTTAAGTCTACTATTGCTCCACAGCCATTAACTTAGTGCACTCCATTTCTTGGTCTGTTAAACAAAACAGATCTTCCAACAAAGGGAGAGTAATTGTTAATTTATCATTTTTATTGACATATTAACATTTTCAAATGGATCTGATTATGAAGTTTAACAGACGTAGCTCTGCTTTAAGATGGGTTTTCCATTTAAAGAGTCATTTACGCTGCGATAAACACGCATTTCCCACAGTATGCTGTATATCTAGCTAATAGAACCTACTTTATCCTGTATAACCAGGATGGATGCATATTTGTATGCATATATCTGCTGCTAGCCCAGTGCTTTTTTATGAGCCACTGACAGGCGTCCCCACCCACTTGCTGCAGTGCTCTCAAAGATGTACACAGGAAACACGCTGGACCAAACATCCACTGAACTGCTGCGAAATGCTAAATACACTGTACACTCAGAATGCTAATTTATTGCTGTTGTGTTGCAGTGCAGAGTGAAGCTGTGGATGGTCTCTCTTCTCTGCAGATTAAAGCAGGGCTGTTTGTAAATGTTCTGCCCAAAAGATACTGAAATGTACAGAACTTTCTAGAGAATTTCTAGAGTGATGGGAGATGGCACGATCAATCACATTAATCTTCCTTATATTCATTATTTATGATAGCATTGTGTTGTTCATTGTGAATATCATTTCACATATTTTTACAAGGTGTCAATAAGGTGGGTTTAATCTGATTATACACTCATGATTCTTTGCAACCATGTGATATGTTGACACAATTATACAGAATCCATAATTTTGTGTGTTATATGTTTTTAATCTCTGTTTCATTTATTACTCTTTCATTTATTACACAGTTCAGAATGCGACATGCTGGCCCAATACAAAACTACCTTGTTGCATGTTATTAAAAAAAAGAAAAAACTTGTGGCCAGTTGCTGTTCCTTTTTGGTCAGCAATACACCAGCAGATCTATGCTGTTATTTCGAGAAGTAACTGTGCTAGCACAGACACTCACTTACAGTAACTGCTAGCACAGACACTCACTTACAGACACTCACTTACAGTAACTGTGCTAGCACAGACACTCACTTACAGTAACTGTGCTAGCACAGACACTCACTTACAGTAACTGCTAGCACAGACACTCACTTACAGACACTCACTTCCAGTAACTGTGCCGGCACAGACACTCACTTACAGTAACTGCTGGCACAGACACTCACTTACAGACACTCACTTACAGTAACTGTGCCGGCACAGACACTCACTTACAGTAACTGTGGCGGCACAGACACTCACTTAAAGTAACTGCTGGCACAGACACTCACTTACAGACACTCACTTACAGTAACTGTGCCAGCACAGACACGCACTTACAGTAACTGTGGCGGCACAGACACTCACTTAAAGTAACTGCTAGCACAGACACTCAGTTACAGACACTCACTTACAGTAACTGCTAGCACAGACACTCACTTACAGACACTCACTTACAGTAACTGTGCCGGCACAGACACTCACTTAAAGTAACTGCTAGCACAGACACTCAGTTACAGACACTCACTTACAGTAACTGCTGGCACAGACACTCACTTACAGACACTCACTTACAGTAACTGTGCCAGCACAGACACGCACTTACAGACACTCACTTACAGTAACTGTGCCAGCACAGACACGCACTTACAGTAACTGTGGCGGCACAGACACTCACTTAAAGTAACTGCTAGCACAGACACTCAGTTACAGACACTCACTTACAGTAACTGCTAGCACAGACACTCACTTACAGACACTCACTTACAGTAACTGTGCCGGCACAGACACTCACTTACAGTAACTGCTAGCACAGACACTCACTTACAGTAACTGCTAGCACAGACACTCACTTACAGTAACTGCTTGCACAGACACTCACTTACAGTAACTGCTTGCACAGACACTCACTTACAGTAACTGTGCTGGCACACTCAAATGGTGCTTGATAGACTAGAAGAACTGCTATTTGTGATGAGGCAGGGAATTCTCTGCTGACTCACCCTCCCTCCCTGTGCCATGTTGTGACTAACAACACATCACTCCATGGACCTCCAGTCACATGTCAATCACTGTATTCCCAGTGTGTTGCCTGTTTTTTCATCCAGGAGGCTGAATTCAGCTTTTTCATTTGCTATCTTGTCAGGTATGCAGGGTGGCAGATATCTTGGTAGATTACCTGGGGCAAAGGATTGCACATGGTTTCTTTAACCATCTGATTTGATTCTTTTGACTTGTTTCTTGTATATATAAGAATATACAATCACTGAGCACTTTATTAGGAACGAATGATTAGGTACTCCCATTGCACTCAAAACAGCCTCAATTCTTTGTGGCATGGATTCCACAAGATGTTGAAAACATTCTGTTGAGATTCTGTTCAATGTTGACATGACTGTATCCTGTAATTACTGCAGATTTGTCAGCTGCACATTCAGGCTGTGAATCTGCCGTTCTATCACATCCCAAAGGTGTTCTAATGGATTCAGATCTGGTGACTGGGAAGGTCACTGAAGAACATGGAACTCATTGTCATGTTCATGAAACCAGTTTGAGTCGATTTTTGCTTTGTGACATGGTGCATTATCATGCTTGAAGTAGCCAAATGCATCCCACAACCTTCTCATTATCTGTCTGTGTGTTTTCTTTGTAGATTTTAAAAAAGATGCATCGGTTGGGTTAGAAATGAATTTTCTGATACTTCCTTGTTCTCATCTCGAACATTAATTATGAAATTAATTATTTGCGAAATACTATCGGGAGGTAAAGCGGATGTATTGGGGACGATACTTCTGCTATACTGCTCCATATTAAATAGAGAGGCAAAAGCTAAATATATGCAAACTATGTAACGTTGAAGTCTGGATTCAAAGTATGTTTTTCATGAATCCAGCTATATACTGAATATGATGGGATTTAAGTTCATAAAAAGTAATTTTCTGCATTTTTAGATTGGCAAGAAAAAACTCTTCCATAATGCTTTCCCTTTCATAGTGACAAAATTTCCACAATTGGACCATACTACCCACAGTGTGACTTTATTCATATATCGTCCCAATTTTAAAAAATCTGACTTGACTGGCATGATTCTGACTTGGCAACCAATGTCAAGAGCAATTGGGGGAAAAAAACGATGCACGTGAATATTTTGGTACGTCCTGTGAGACTGGCCATCCCAGGATAGATAACGTCATCTTTGCTTTTGTTACACACATTTTTAAAAAGCAATGAAAAGCTGTGTGGCGATAGTTCGCAGATGATCTGGAGCCTTGTAATTTTGGTTTGCAGAATGATTTAATGCTTCATTTGCTTATATGAAGTGTTTGTTGTTGCCGTCTATGATGAAATTCACTAGCATAGCACTTAGCAGTATAACGGAAATGCCATTCAGTGGGACTTCCACTTTACCTCCCTATACAAATGTTGACTCCCCTAGTCTGTGTACTACATTTCCCACAATTCACCAATGGTTTCAAAATAGTATACGTTTCCAAACTACCATGTTGAAAAAAGATAAACAATACTAATATGTTGCATATTTTCTGGTTTGATACTTATTGTTTGCAGCTAGCTGCATACTACTTTCAAAATGATTCATATATGGACCGCAAATTAAATAATTAATTGTTTACTGTTATAAGCAAACAGAATAGAGTAATTGTATTTTGTTACTGAGAATTCTCTTGATTTTGAATGCAGCACAAGGAATGAAAAAAATAAAAAAAGAGGCTTCCTACTCTGTCTCCTCCCCCTTGTCCAAAACCCACACCTGGGCTGTATTTGGTAAAACTGTCCAGAGTGGTTGTAATTTCTGGAGTGCCTGCCAAGTGCTGGGCTGAAGAAGTGCTGGAAACAGGATGTCGATGTCATCGCACAGGCCGCCCGTCTGTGGGAGGAGAGGTGAGGGAGAAAGTGGTGTTAAGAGCTCTCAGCGAGGTGTCAAGCCATCCCCAGTTGGTCGGAGCCATGCTCTTGGCAGTCACATTTCCTTTTAAGCAATTACCCTTTCACCTGGACAAGCTCATTGAAGCGGCGCATCCCAAACATATTAAGCAGAGGGCTGGGGCGTGCTGGCGTAGAGGCAGAGAACAAAACAAAGGCCAGAGCAGCCGTGTCAGAGCCTGTACAACACACACACACGGACGCACACACACGTGTGTGAACAGACACACACACACATGCACACGCACACAGACACATGCATGCACACACATCTTGTCTCTGTGAATACACGTTTCATATACTGTAGGCTGCCCTATCCATATAGTATACTTTGTTTTCATTGTAAAATTTTCAGATATATTTTAGTATATACATACTTTCGTACATATGGTTATGTTTCTGGAAATGATGATGATGATGATGATGATATTATATTATATTATTGTTATAAAGAATATAATTAGCTCCTAGTGTTATTGTTTAAAACGCATTTGACTGACAGTGTGACAAATGATCACGCCCTTTTATCAAAGTTCAAAGTCAATTAAACGGCATTGTATATTGTTGCTACAGCCTTAAGCATTTCTTCTGGATCGACACATTAAAAACATCTGTTTCTTATTAAACGGCAGATACGCTATCTCCCTGATGGGGCTCATGCAGCAGATGTGTCTGTTGGGCTTTTTGCCTCAATGAACATAAACGCATAGAATACTGTGAAATAAACACAAAATATAGGCGTATACTGTATGTGTCTGGAATTGGGTTTGTGCACTGTCCTGTCCTGGTCGTCTGAAGCTAATCTCTATGCTCTCTGTGACCTCCTCACTGCAAACCCTGCTAAATATATTATTCCCGTGGGGCTTTCATTGCTGCTTGGTGTCAGAAATCAATATGTATGAGGCACGTAGATGGGAATTTCTAATAGATCTCCGTGGCCCTGTGCTGCTCTTCAATATCTGCCTTCGACTATTAGTGCCGGCTCAGTGCCGGTGAAATAACCGAGATAATCTTTTAAGGTGCTTTTCTTAAGGTGGAACCGTAACTCCAGCTGTTCCTTGCTCTGACACATATTGTTTTCTTTGGTACTATATATTTAATGTAGTCTTGTTTAAGTCTTGTTTTTTTTCCCTCTAATGGTTTACAATATATCACCCATGTCTACCTCGTTTCATAGAAGCAACTTATTTTCACACCATCCAATTCAGGTCGTTTGAGATTTGTGATTTACATCTGGTTGCAAATTAGGCCATACACTTTAGGAATGCATTTACAGCTCACTAGGCTGGTGTGAATTACAATATTTTTTTCTTGTTTTTTTCTCATGAAAATGACGTAGGTGTATTACTGGTGATAATAGGTGTAGCATAATGAAGAAGCTATCGTAGCATATCGTAGAAGGCAGTTTACCAGGTAACAAAGATATTTTTATCATTATCATATGCATTCGTTTTAAGGCATTTCTATAGATTTGTTTTCATGGCTGTTTACTGTTACTGTTTACCCTTCGCAAAATGTGTCAAGAAACTCAATACTGCATACTACTTTCATCTGCTATCTGATATTGTGCAATATGAAAATATTATTAGCAAAATATGAAATGGTATATCTCACAGGATTGCGGCATATACAATGAAGTTATCCCCTCTGTATTTTAATCACCATCTACTGCTTTCTTCAGGGATACTGTGGAAAACTGTAGCCCTTCAATGTATTTTCTTCCTAAATCAGTCATCTCTGGGGATTAAGAATAAACACAGAGGTGTTATGTAATGATAAGGGACGATATCCTGTATTTATTGTTTTTAAATTCAGCGATGATTTGGTGCAATGCATTGTGCTGCATAGGGAGCTCTGAGCTGAAATCTTCTTTGGCTGCAGTGCTGATGTCACTCTGCTCACAGAGGAAAAGATATCCGGCTTCAGAAAGCGTTTGTGTGTGTGTGTGTGTGTGTGTGTGCGTGTGTACAATGGGGGGTGGGGGGTGGCGGGGGTGGTAGCGGGGGGCGGGGGGCGCACAATCCCAGGGGAAGCGGGGGATGAAATGATTCTACGGACATTGCCTGTTTTCTCTCTCCGTCTCACACAGAGGACTTATGCATGTTGTCTGCATTTAACGCTCTTGCAGGTCCAGTACCGCACACATATCTCTGCGAATTAATTCTATCATCTTCACGTCTGATTAAATTACAAATGTTATGATGATGATTATTATTATATGGCAAAGCTGTGCAGGGATGCCATGGTTAGGTTTGCTTAATGTTTTACCATAGTAGATGAAGAGGTAGAAAAAGGTTCTGTTACTGTAGGTACTGCTACTCTCAACTTAGATAATTGTCATTTTGTGGCCGAACAAGATAGCATTAGCAATTACACCAGTATTACCTAGTAGCTAAGCATAACCCCTTGCACATCCATACACCCGGCTCAATTGAAATCGTTCTCTATTTGCAGACACACCGCACAATTCAATTATCATTGCAAACCTGTTGCTGGTTTAATAGTTCTGTTGATTCCTGTGGAATGTAAGAAAAACAGCAATGGTTTAATACCCATCAGCAATGGCTTAACTATAACCTTTTTTCACCCTTTTCCCACTTTAGCACAATAACAGGTCTGTCCTAGAACTCCAGCTTCCCATTCCTACTGACTGAGTCCTAAGTCCCCAGGTGTCTGCTTCGGGGATCTGGCTAATTCAAGTTTACGTTGGAGCTCTCATGATCCAAATTTTCCACAGGGCTGTCTTTTGTCTCCTCTGAATGGGTAGGTGTCATCACAGGGGCAGGGATTACATTCTGGGGCTATTCCCCAGATCCTAGTTATCACTGCATGTGTAAGACAAGCATTTAATACCAGCAGAAATATTTGAATGCATATTTTGCGGCTACTTTCATTTATGCACATGCTTTCGGAAAATACCCAATAAACCAAGGACTTTGCGTGGGTGGATTTCCTACAAACCCCTGGATAATTTGCAGCAGTGCAAATAAATCTGCCTCAAAGTACCTGAAGCTCTTTAATCATGCCGCTTAGTCCAAGTAATAAACGTTTGGTGTTGTGATAACACCTAACCGTTAACCCAATGACAACACAGGCGATGCTAAGCCAAGCAGTGCCAGGGACACATACTGTATAAACACAGGATAATAAAAACAGAATGTTCACCAAGCGCGCCACATCTGCATTATACAGTACCAATCAGCATGGGGGGGTGAAGAACAGAGATGGTGCGAATAAAGATCTTGGTGCGGTAAAGCAGCGCTGGCTGACTGTGGTGTCAGAGGAAGTTAGTTTAGGAATTCAGTGTGCACTGGGAGAGTGGCCAGGCCCGTCACTCGCTAAAAAGCGGGATAATTACCTCCCTCAGGTATAAATAAACAAACATCCTCAGCTACAGCTACAGTGGGGGATTTCTGCCAGGGAGAGCAGAAGGCAATCATTTAGGAAGCAGCACAGTGAGGGGTGGAAGACAATCTGAGAGGCAGGTGCTACCGCCAAAGTTTGGCTTGCTTTCACACAAACTCCCAGGCGGTGTGTGCGCGTGTGTGTGCATGTGTGCATGTGTGTGTACTCTGAGATATTATGAAAAATGAAAAAATGGCACAAAAATAAATACTGTATATAAAAAAAAAAACATTATTCCATTACATTGTTTTCTCTCGCTCTTTTTGGGGGTGGTTGAGGGGGGTTGAACTGCAAATGATGCTTAGGTACATATGAAAACTAATATTCAACCCCATTATGAAATAGGATAAATTAAATTACAGTTAAATACCGCAGTGGACCATTTCTATTTTCAACGAAGGAGTTAATGTGACCTCCTTTCCTTCTCGTCAGCAAGGCGTGCACCTTGCGTGCCACTGACATTTCAGTAGTTTCTTTTTTTACTGGTAAACCATGCTCCACTTAACAGGAATTACAGCTTAGACCTCAACAGCTCTACAGTTCATGGCCATGTTTGCTTGGCATGTACATGCTGATCGAAAGCATCCCAGCACTGTCCTATCTGGGTTCATGGAAGGTCAATAGGTTGGTCAGCCATCATATGTATCACACATATAGCTCTGTGTCAAATTCAGTTGACATTGCCTGACAAATGCATTAGACATAGACTTGCATTACTATGCGCAACTGTGAGGGCGTTATTTTGCATGAAGGGTGCATTATACATGCATTACATTTTCATTTAAAATGAGTTCTGTATGGTTTGTATCGAGGTGGCAACCCACACATGCAGTATGTTGTGTTTTTCACAAATTCCAGCAAACAGTAGATCATTTATAAGTGAACGGTAGAGCTAGCCCTTTCCAGTGTGAGATGGTGATGGAGTCGATGTGCCAGTTGTTAAAAGAAAATTCTGCCTACATCATCATGACACAGTCCTTGTGGGTGGACACTTCCTTCCTTGGGACAGATAATTGTTCCAAAGCAGAGCAAAGGTAGAAAGTAACTGAGGCTCAAAAGTAAGAAGGGGGCAGTAATTGGAGATGAATAATGTGTGAAGGCTACCTCAGAGAACCCGATGCAAGCTCGAGGGTATTAACTTGTTTCATCTGTAAATAATCCCTTTCCTTTGGGAATGCAATCACAACCCTAGGAAATGTATCCTGTTTCCAAATGACAAGAGCTAGTGATATTTGTGTGTGTGTGTGTGGGGGGGGGGCAGAGCAGGAAAGACGTGTACACCGTAAATAGAATTGCGTTTATCGCTCGCCCAGCCCCCACCCCACCTCGGTTTGAGACGTGGTGAGGCACCCTGCTGTGGCGTGTGGTGGAGAGGTTCCTGCGAGCACGCAGGCCATGGCGGCGGGAGAGCTCGCCGACATCACGCACGTTAGCGGAGGCGCTGCGGTGGACGAGCTGTTCGACACCCGGGAACACGTCCAGCTGAGCCTGGGCAAGTCCGGCTGCACACCTACAGGACCGCACATCTGCACCACTGCACCTGCTCACATCAGCTGCACCATGCTACATGCTACACGTGCTGCATATGAGAGAGAGAGACAGAGGGAGAGAGGGAGAGAGGGAGAGAGAGATAGAGAGACAGAGAGACAGAGGGAGAGAGAGAGAGACTGAGGGAGAGAGAGAGAGAGGGAGAGAGTGAGAGAGGGAGAGAGTGAGAGAAAGAGGGAGAAAGGGAGAGAGAGGGAGAGAGTGAGAAAGAGGGAGAGAGATCTGTCTGGGCTAATAGCTTGATGGTGATAGTGGCCTCAGTTGAATGCACTTACGGTAAGTCGCTATGGGTAAGAGTGGCTGCTAAACGACTGAATTGTTTTAAATCGGAAAGCAATTAGATTGCGCAGTGTTAAATGCACGTTTAGCGCACTGGATGCTGAAACAGCTCCCCTCCTGGCCCCCACTCTGCCCGCGTTTCGGATGACGTTCGCTGTTTGTGAAACTGAACCGCTGGCGGTTCCTGACCGCGTGCGAGATGATTCTTGTTGCTTCCTCACCCTGGAGACTGGAGGAGAGTGTGTGTCTTAATTACCCGGGAGGACACATGCAGACAGGCAAGAAAGCCTGCAGAAAACACGCTGGTGATTGATGGTGAGGTCAGGAAGGCGTCGTGAGTGTGTTTACATGCACACTAATACCCCGATCTTACCCCGATTATGCCAATACTCTGATTATTGAAATGGTTGTGTAAACATCTTTATCTGCATAATTGGCGTATTCAAAATCCGATTAAGACACCTGGATTTTTGTCCAATCTTTACATTTTTGGTTCTGCAGGTAGATATCATATTCCATTTTTCCTGGTTTGGTCTGTTTTTCTTTTTTGTGTTTTAAAGATAACCAGAGGGTATGCGATTGAGTCAGGTTCATTTGAAGATTATCTGATAAATGACTTCAGCATGACCACATCTTAATCAGCAGTGATTATGCGCTTATTCTCCCCCAGTCCTTCAGATTCTACAGCACACACAATACTCAAGCAGTCTCCCCTCTTCCCAACAAGAAAAAGGGCTCATTCCAAACCTTTATTTTTATTTTTATTTTTTATTTTCTTGCCCCTAGATTCATCCATTGGGAGAGACTAGGAAAAGATAAAAGAAAAAGAAGAAAAGATGCGGAAATTGAGAAAACGTGAATCAGGTAAATGGAATGTCCTTGCTCCTTCAAATGTCTGTTCAAAGCCACATCAGTTGCAGACATGGAAGATGGGGAGAGGCGGACCCACAGGACGATCATTTATATGTCATGCTTTATGAAAAAAAACAAAGGATGCGCTCAGCTACCAGCTAAGACAAGCTACCAGCACTATCCACCTATACCAGCTTTTTGACAAGCTTGGCCATGCGGGTTGACCAGCTCATACCCAGCTAGACCAGCTTGTGGCCAGCTTGACCAGTGCAGTTTTCAAGCTGGTCAAGTTGGCGTAGCTGGATTTTACAGCAGGATATGCTCACATTCTTAGGTTGGCTCTGTCTACAGGGGGAGAAAAATGTTTTGGCGTCTGTCTTGTCAATCACATTTAACCTCCGTCGTTACAGCTGAGGAAGGTCAGGCCCATGAGGCTGAGGGACCATTTTATCTGTCCTAACCCTCAGTGGGCTAAGGCCAGGACACATGTCACTTCTCACTTTTTCCTCGCTTTTCCTCATCGTGTTACCTGCTCTCTACCTCTTACATTTTCCTCATGTGAAAGGGCACTGTCGAACGATTCATGAAGAGGCAAGAAAATATACTGTCAATTTCTACACATGCCGTTTGCTACACATACCTTTTAAAATATGACCGTGATTGTTGCAAAAAAGATTGTTTTTAATGTTATACATGTCACATATTAAGTTTATGTCATACATGATCTAAGAACATGAGCAGGGTCCTGTTCCTCAGTTAACTCAGGATTACAGAGTTAGCTGGGTAACTGCGCTGAGAAACTGTGTAATCCTGCTTTTCGGGCCAGGCCCCAGGTTTTTGTTATTATTGTTTGTCATGATTTCCTAATGCATGTATCTCCTCCATCAGGTATTGAGATAGCCTTTCTTGCCAATGTTTAGAGTGTATTTTGGAATAAATATTCTGTCTCCCACCTGATACGGTTCTCTCTTTTGTGCAGGCCAATGTAGATCCATGTGACATGTCTGAAACAGTGAAAAATACTACTTTGTTTAGGCAGAAAAATGAGAAACAAAGAACATAGAACCAAGCTATACTAAAGTAGAGAGGTTATGGTTACAAAGGAATTTAAAATGACAGAGGACTAACTTACACAACGTTTGGCTGCCACAAAAAACTTTTTATTTTATATTTAAATTTAAAATCTGGTCATTGTCACATTTATTTCTATCAAATACCCACTGGACCGATACCAAAACTCTAATGGGTTCAGAAAGTATTCAGACCCCTTCACTTTTTGCACACTTTATTGTGTTGACTAAATTTTTTTGCCCATCAATCTACACTTAGTCTTTTAGCTTTGGTCTGGGAGGTGACCAAGAACCCAACGGCCACTCTAACAGAGCTTCAGAAGTCCTCTGCAGAGATGGGAGAACCTGCCAGACGGACAACCATCTCAGCAGCACTCCATCAATCAGGCCTTTATGGTAGACTGGCTTGACGGAAGAGATGTTACCTGACTGAACAGCCATGTAGGGGGCATTTCCTGCGGTTCGGCGCTGGATGCCTGCAAGAGAATGAGCATATTCACGGAGCTGCATCCACCCTGTAGAACATGATAATTCTGGGGGTGTAATTGTCAGACAATTTTGCAACTGCGTCAATATATAATGTTGTGACACTGAATGCTAGGCGATGCTGCATTCATGGTTTGTTTTTATTTAATTCAGTTTACAATGGGGTTGTATTGGTCAAATTATTGCTAATGATACTCCAGTTAATATCATATAGGTGTCATTAACTGCTAATTATGTTTCCAACAAGAAGAAGAAAAAGAGACTCATGGCTTGTTTTAATTTAATTTGTGAGGTTTACAATGGAGTTGTATTGGTAAAATTATTGGTAATGATACTTCTGTTAATATCATATAGGTGTCATTAACTGCTAATTATGTTTCCAGCAAGAAGAAGAAAGAGAGACTCGTCTGAAGTAAAGTGCTTCCATGGAGAGGCAGCTGAGGTCAAATCCCTGCATACAGACACACTGTACGGCATCTTATCTGTGCTGCTTCCTCTGCCGTATTGCAGTTTTGACAAACAGATTTATTGGCTACGTCATATGTCTTCTCTCTTTTAATCAAACTGCGGCCTGGCGGGACTGACTTTTGCTTAGATTAATATTGCAGTTGATGAAATTGGATGGATCTTTACTGTTTTTTTCTTTTTCTAAAAGATATGAGGGTTGTGATTCTCTGAGAAATGTGTGTGTCTGCGTGTGTGTGGTATGTGTGTGTGTGCTTGTGTGGGTGTGCGTGTGCATGTGTATGTCCGTGTGTGTGTGTGTGTGTGTGTGCAAGCATGTTTGCTTGCATTCCTTCATGTGTTTGTATGTGAGCATGCTTGTGTGCGTCTGCAGGTCTGTTTGTACAGTATGTGTATGTGTGAATGGATGTGTGTGACTGTGTGTGTGTGAGTGTGTGTGTGCATGTGTATGTGTGAATGTGTGTGTGTAAGTTTGTGCGTGCGCGTGTGCGTGTGTGTGTGTGTGTGTGTGCTTGTGTGTGTGTGTGTGTGCGTGTGTGTGTGGGTCTGTTTGTGAGTGAACAGGTGTAGCCTAGCGCCAGGCAGTGCAGCAGGAATAGGTTTTATGCAGAGGAGCGTCTGGGGTTAGCAGCAGCCTCCAGCGCCCCCCCCGTCCCCCCCCGTCCCCCCCCCGTCCCCCCGTTCCCCGCGCTGCCACTCACAGCGAGGCACACCGCGTGTCGCTGCGCTTCCATCATGCGTGACACGCGGGGTCAGTCTCCACGGCGCCGGGGTGAGAGCGAGGCCCCGGGGGGAGGGGGGGGGGGAAATTACCGCGCGTCCCTTTGTCGCTAAGTGCACCGCTGGCTGATGAACGGAGCTGGCCCCAGGCTGTTCTGGGAGATCTGCGGCCCCGTGGCGGAGGGCGGAAGCTGCAGCCGGCGAGATTGAAGCGGAAGACTGACGGCGAGGGGGAGGGGGAGCGGGAGCGGGGGAGGGGAGGAGGGGGAGAGCGAGAGACGATTTCACAAAGACGCAGCTCCTCAGCCGTCTCCCGCGGTTAAGGAGCCGCAGCGAGCAGATTTCAGCTGTGCTGCGTTAACCCTTTCAGCAACACATTTCCTGCAATGGTTTTTTTCAGCCAGTGTTTTACAATTTAATTGATTTCAATTACCAGTGATTGTTACACCATCATTAGAATGTTCGGTTATGAACATTCTAATGACATATTTGTGATCTTACGCATTAAATGGCTAACTGTCCTGCTGAATATATTATTGTCTTTCACAATTCTTCTTTTCATGTGCAATTTCTGCTTGATGATGAAAATCGCAAAGTGCGATTGCAAAGTACTAGATAAAATAAGATATAGGTCTTGTATATATTCATGTACAGTACACAGTGACACAAACAGTACATATTCAGTTCAGTTACATAAACTCTAAAGGCATTGATATTGTGTTGTGTTCTGTGTAAATGTGTTGGTTTATCACACAGTGGCTTTGGTATTGTTTAATCTGGATATATTTTGAAAAGATTTCCGCCTACGCTATAAATCATTGGACATTGTGAAAGACTGACGTGAAACACAATCACAGATATGACTCAATTCTAAAGTTGGACTCAAATTGCAGTCATTTAACTCAAATAAACAAACACACAATCGCACACACATGTACACACACGCACACACACACACACACACAAGCACCACCACCACGGTCACCACCACAAACGTGAGCATCTGTGTCATTGTTACGCCTGTTGCCTGGTAACCGCAACCTTCACAGATAGACGCCCTTATATAGATAGTGAGTCAAAGCCAGTCGCTAAAGGGTAACTCCACCAAAAATCTACACTTAAGAATTATTTCCATACCTCAAGCTCAGCGTCAACAATCTCATTATTTTTATATGACTGCAGGCTCCAAGAAGACAAGCATTGCTCTGTTGATTTACTGAATGAATGATTCATTTTACATTGATTCCAATGTTACAGTAGTCTTTGGATCCACATTGAAAAATATTTTTCTTAGTGCATGCAAATGATTCATTGAAATATTTAGCTCATATTTTGTGTGATTATGTAAAAATATTTATGTGGTTTATCTATGCCCCACTGCTCCAAGTGTAGTCTTTGCACCCCTTACTATAGGTAATAGGTATACTTGGTATAAATAAAATAGAGGCATAAATACATAAGTGTATTAAACTGAAATATAGCATTTTGAACTATAAAGCAAATGACTATAGGAAGGAGATTCGTTATTTTGAACATTTATCCTCGCAATAATTCTTACAAAGAGATTCATTGGTACATATTAGCTCTACATGTGATGGGGAGAATCTTCAACATTAACCATGAAGCTCTCAGCCAACCAGCAGAAATGTTGTTTTTACTCATCTATAATCAGGATGAGAGGTAGGAGCGGAAAACAGGTCAATTCGTCTTTAGCAGACATTGAAGGTAGCTGAATCTTAGCCCTGTGCCTATTGAACTCACGGTCAGGCTTTAGTACAGAACATTCTGGCAGCCGTCCTGATTGTGTCCTTGGTCCATGGCCATGGCCTATTCAATTACTTTATCAGTCGCCTCTCAAAATAAAAAAGGCACAGACCTCATTTGTGGACTGGGAAGATGGAGTGTGCTTTAACAGTCACCAGGTTTCTCCCCTGGCTGGTAACTGAATGAGGTGCACAGAGATAGTCAGTGAAAAACATTCAAATTAATCTCAGAGTGGGACCCTGATTGGTTGGTTTGTCAACTAAGGTTAGCGGTTAGCAACGCATGTTCCAGTGGTCATGGCACCACAAACAAAATGGTTGTCACAAGCACAATTTAGAAATCAAAGTGACTAAAAGATGTGTAGGTCCATTTGAGCAATGGGATTAGCACACTTTTAGAATTCAGTAGCATGCCCTGGCAGCAGAACTGGAAGGAGCAACCTCCATTTTCTCTTTATTTTGAAAATAACTGTTTTCCAATCCCCACTGTCTGTTATGTGAACAGAGAGCCGAGAGTGTGGAAACACAGCTGGAAAACAAATAAAAAATGAAATAGAAGTGACCCTGAAAAATAATTTGCGCAAGGGGTGATTAAATTCCACTAATGTACGGCGCGCTAACCATACTGATGCGGAAGCAATTGTTTGCTTGCTGCTGAAAGTTACGCCCCTCTCTGATAAATTACTGTCCGTTTGTCACACAGATCCACATTGTTTTTTAACTCCTGTCTGGATTCACAGGGCAGCCGTGGATTCACGACTCAGTGGAGATGTGTCTGTGGCCGAGAAATTGATTTTAAATGCTCCCTGCAAAAGCGATGTTTACTCCCCTCTCTGGTTGGTCTCTGACAGCATCAACATCAAAACAAAATTTGTTTTTTCTTCCAAGAAACGTCCCCTTGCATCTTGTGAGGAGGAAAAAATCCCTCTCATTTTATCCAGTGTGATTCTACTGTTGACCTTCGGACAGAATATTGTGCGTCCACATCTTTTTGGTTACTTAGACAAGTGTTGGACATTCAGTCACTAATTCATTCATTTACTCACTCACTCATGCAAGCAATGAGAACAGCTTCATTTTACACCAGCACAAGGGACTAATAATGGCATCCTCACAGTCTCTGAGCAGGTCTGAGCCATTGAAGAGTTAATGAGTCCATTAATCGCCTCCTGCAGCCCGTAATATATCCTCAAACACTAAACGTTTATAGCCACACATGATCCTAACAATGTCTTTAACTCTATAGGCGTAACACACTGAACGCTAGGAAGACGCTCTCTGTACATGGGCTTGGGTTTCTGTGAAGCATATTTCTGAAAGCATATTGCTATCATTTCCATCAATAATTTTGTTTGAACAGGCACGTTTTGGGGAACTTATTTTTTGTAATGTAACTTTAGTACTGTAGTGAGAAACGGAAGCACATGGCGAAACCTGTCACCAGAGAGGAGTCAACTGGGGCAACCTAGATAACCTCCATGGGTAAGGAGGGAAAGGAGCTAGCTCACTGGACTCAGTAGTTTCATCGCAAGTTAACTACCAGAAACTAACAAGGCCCTTTTAATGCGTAACAAGCCAGCTGCATTATGAACTAAGGCAAATGTGGCTTGTATTTTATACCATATAACATTATTTCAGATCACACTTGTTTTAGAAGTAAGAAAAATTTAATGTGCTGTTTGATATCTATGTATGGCCATTAACCAATCGGTCAATAAGAAGAATTTAATGTAAGGTGTGAGTATGTATATGTTCATGCAACATATCCACTTAAATAAAACTCAAAAGAATGATAACCAGCTAGCCTTGAAATGCAAATTGGATGGCTAAGCTATAGCGCTTGTACATTATAGTCTATTGGCAGCCATGCTTTTTCATGGGCGAGGGAAAACATCCTCATCTTTGGCTGTCCTTGTTTTGACAGAACCGTGGTTACTGTGAGCCAAGAGTCCAGTGAAAGCTGTTTAGCTGCCCACATCTTGTATTTGGAAAACATGTGACCATTTGGCAAGTCAGGACTGAAAATATCTCATAAAACATTTAAGATATCAAAAGAGCCTAAATGTTTGTACATACTGGAAATAAAAAAAGAATAACACATTATGCCTTGGGCTCTGTTTTTAGAGGTATGCTGAAGGAGGAGGCCTGAGATGTGGAATTATGCGAAACCTCATCATAACCTAATACATTCTGCATGATACACGTTGGCAAGCCCATTAACGTTCACTTGTTCTGAAATCACCTTCGGTATCATGAATCGGTGGAGGGGTGGAGGGGTGGGGAGAGGGTAGATTTGCCTGAAGAGGACATCAGTCCATCACGCTGCCAAAATGCTAACAGAATCGATGCACAACCGCTAATTTAAAAATCAATTAGAAGAACAACCTGAGGGTTCTGCTGGATATGGATGAAGGAGAAAAGTCACTGAGAGTGTCTGAGCCGCGTGAGTGCTGCACTCTCCGTCTACTAAAGTCTCTGCTGTCAATAAGCCACTTGTGTAGGAAACCTAGCCTCCCTGAGCCTCCGTGCAGAACATTAATAATTAACAGGGCAGCTCCCACTTCTCATTCTACGCTTTTCTAAAACTTGCTTCAGAGAATGCCTGCAAAGAGCCGTTTACCCAGAATGAGAAAATATGCGGCTGTAATTGTTTTAATGTTTTTCAGTGGAATATCTCAGGATGTGACAAATCATGAACAAATGCCTGTGATATTAGGTCATTACTACGATATACTTAGTTTTGTTACGTAATTGCCATTAATATAAAAAAAGATTTGTGCCGATTGGAGTATTTTTCTCATACACAAACAATTGATTGGGTTTGGGGCTAAATATTTTGAAAATTACATGAAAGATTAATTTCATGGAAATAAATTAATTTGTTTTTTAAAATAAGAGAGAATTTTTCAATACTATGGAACAATCAAGAGTTCTCATGATAACATCCTATGAGGTGTTTTCTAAAACGTATGCTGGTGTAGATTGATTTACTCTGGGGTCCGTTCCAATGATTTTGTCCAATATGTATTAGGTAAATGCACTAAAATAACTAAAATGACTATTCAAAATGTTGATTATTTAAAGTTCTGTGTAAACCAGTCTAAACTGTTCACTGCTGTTTACAGGGCTATTGATAATTATGTCTCTGCTTACATGTGTAAATCATAATATCGCAACAATGTTCTGCTCCCAAAGGCAGCATTTTATTTCACCTTTTGACTCCACAGCTAGGCATTCACATAACATGCTAACGTTTTTGTGCATATAGATTACAACATATTTCATTTCTGCAAGGGGAGCCACACAGCCAGAGACCCAAATGCTTAACATTCTAGATGCATCTTAATGGGATGCCCGTTGATTCTAGAAAGCTGATCTAGGTCACATTGAGGGTTTGTGTTATAAGTGAACAGACATCACTCAATCTTCACCAGGCAGTTATATAATTTACATAGACGATGGAGCGATTACATCGCGTTGGGTCATTAATCAGAATGGTATACAGTATTATCTTTCAGGGCGTGCTTCTATTTAAAGTTTTCCTTTTTGATCTTAGCCTCAGTCTGGCTTGCATTTGGCTTGTCAAGAAGGATACATGGTGTACATGGTGTTTTAATTTTCCATGTTTATTTTGTCTTTTGATTTTATATAGAGTATGTACACTCAGTGAAAACTTTACGTGGTATTTATTAGACTTATTGGTGTTCTGCTGCTAAGCCTATCCACTTAAAAGTTTGACACGTTACGTGTGATGCTCTTCTGCATACCACTGTTCTAATGTGTGGTTATTTGCATTACTGTCACCTTCCTGTCAGCTTCGACTAGTTTGCCCCTTCTCCTCTGACCTCTCTCATTAACAAAGCGTTTTTGCCCACAGAACTGCTGCTCTTTGGATTTTTTAGAGACTGTTTTAGAGAGAGTCCCTAGAGACTGCTGTGCGTGAATATCCCAGGAAATTGACATACGCAAACCACCGTTATTCCACGGTCAACGTCACTTAGATCACATTTCTTCCCCATTCTGAGATTCAGCTGTTTTTTCCCCATTTGGTCTGAAAAACAGCTGAACCTCTTCACTCTGCTTCAAAATATTGGGAGGGATTCTGCTGGTAGACAGGTCATTCCGCCTCTGAGGTACCAGAACAGAGAACAGCCGTTAACGTGCAGCTTGACCACCTGGTGCTCATAATGAGGAGACCACAAGGCGACCAGAGCTGGCAGACCGGAGTGGTCTTGCTGGGGTGTAGGGAGCAATTAAAGTCTGGATGTACAGACAGCCTGTACTTAGCAGCCTGGAATGCCAACACTAGCGCATTGAAGCGGATGCATGCAGTAATAGGCAGCCAGTGGAGGGCGATAAAAAGTGGGGTGATATGAGCTGACCTGGGTTGACTGGTTGTCAGGCAGGCTGCAGCATTCTGGACCAGCTGGAGGGGCTTGATGGCACAACCTGGGAGACCAGCCAGCAGGGAGTTGGAATAATCTAGGCGGGAGATGACGAGTGCCTGGACTAGGAGCTGGGTGGCTTTCTCCATCAGGAGATGACAGATACGGTCTATGTTATGGAGGAATAACCAGCTGGTTCTGGCAGTCAAGGATATATGTGGAGCAGGGGTGAGATTGTCATCAAGGGTCACCCCAAGATTCTTGGCTGTGCAGAAGCAGGATACTACAAAATCCTCGACAGTCAGTGAGAGGTCGATTGTCCTTGAGGATTTAGCAGGGATGTAGAGAAGCTTAGTTTTACCAAGGTTAAGCTTCAGGTGAGGGGAGGTTATACACACAGAGAGGCAGAAGAGACCCACGTGGTGACCTGAGTACTGGGAGGGAAGGAATGAATGAATTGGGTGTCATCAGAATAAGAGTGGTAAGAAAAGCCATGGTGAACAGAGAGAAGAGGAGGGGACCAAGAACTGAGCCTTGTCGGACACCAGCCCATAGGGGGTGTGGGTCAGAGACTGAAGCCCTTCAAGTCATCTGGTAGGAACGATCATAGAGGTAGAAAATCAAGTGACTGGTTGGGATGGTGAAGATTGTTCTAGAGGAGAAAGTTGACAGTTGAGCACGCTCCAGAGTTTTAGATAGGAGAAGAAGACAGGCCGGCTGGTAGTTGTTCGGAGCAGAGGGGTCTAGACTACGTTTTTTGAGATGGTTTTTTGAATTGACAGCTCTTTGGCTTTTCCCATGCTGATGGATGACAAAGGGATTTTCCATGCTCATTACCGCATATTTATACTCTAGTGAAACAGGAAATTATTGAATGACTCACTATAATTCAGTTTGACTGAGATCTACTGAATTAAGTAAAATGTTATTTCTAATTTCACTTTGTTCGATTTGATTAACAATAATAGTTAGGGGTGCCAATAAATGTATTGAAATAAAAGTATATAGATGTCCTATATGTTTGAACATATCACGTACATTATTATCTGTGTTGTTTACTAAATACTAAATCATTTTTTTCATAAAACTTCTGGAGCCTACTGCATATTCCATATCAATATCATTTTTGTTCTAATTTCTGAAGACTCTCTAGACTTTTTATACATCAAGTCCAAATGATTTTCTCCCTTTTTACAGATTGTGAATAGCTACCTGTTATTCAGCCAGACTTTTTGAACTGTATTCACTTGAGAGTGGTTTTGACTTTATTTTTCTTGTGTTTTTTCATTTGAACATGATGAATGTGGGGCAGGGGGGATTCACAAAGCAAAGATCCCACTGAAGTACCTGTATGCTCCTGTACCTCTTACATACTGGAGCCGCCTTTGCATACACCACTTTGATAAAACCTTTAAAGGCGATTCCCCTCTGATCACATATTTGTGATTCTACACATTAAAGGGTTAATGTCAATGCTATACATGTTATGGTAGTGGGTGTGTATCTTTGTTTAGGGAAATTAGTGACATGCCTTAGGTTGAGTGGTTGTCAATCACTGGGATTCTATGAGCACTTGGGACAGGGAAACACTGAATGCATAAATCGTTCCTTTCGTCAATTACCTTGAATGCTGGAACCAATGCCTGCCCTGTCACCTGCGTGAGGCCGTGTGGCAGGACCAATCGTAATCACCCTGGATGCCATGGCGACCAGTTCAGGACAACTAATCAATCTAAGCTGCCTGCCTCCGTGAGATAGGGCGAAACTCGAGAAGCCAGAGCAAAGCAAGACAAGTGTGTGAGCAGCAGTCACTCTTTCGACACGGACCAGGGATTCAGCCAGACCCAGGCCACTGCAGGTCCAGCCAGTACAGAGTACATAAACATTATGCATTTATTATATTTTATCTCACATTAGGTGGGATGTATTTAACCTGATGATATACTATGTACTATATATACATTTCACACATGTACAATATTTAATATATATTTTTATTATGAGCTAAATTGTCAGACTGGCTCTTAAAAAGATGCATGGGCGAACTGAAGATTTACATCTTTGTATTTAAATAAATACATTTTTATACTTGTGTGCAATTGATTATGTTTACCTATTCATCTTCCTCTAACTATGATCAGTCACATTATTTTGAGAAAAAAAGAAGAAGCATTATTAGCCCCTATTTTTATTAAATGAGAGAAGACCTGGAAGATACACTAATATTTATTTGGTCTCATGGATTTTAGGAATCATGAACACAACCGTGGAACGTAACACCTGCACTGAGAATTTAGAGTTACAGAGCTTATGACTTCAATGCTCCCCCCCCCCCCCATTCCCATTGTGAAACCCTCATAACCATTATTTCCTCTTGCTCTCATCCCTGCTCAACCTTACTGAGGTTGCCATACTGTATCAGAGCTTCCCTGATTACGTCTGCCTTGTCTTCTTCATCAGGAAATGATTTTGATGCACACAAACACCAACCTTCTCTGCCCCAGCGCCCCTGAAATTGAAAAGTAAGAAGAAGAAGAAGAAGAAGAAGAAGAAGATATATTTTTCTAGCTTTGGATTGGCAGAACAGTGGTCTAGAGGTTAGTGCTGTTACTTCGTAAGAAGGGTGTTCTAGGTTTAAATCCCAGCCTGCCAGATCCACCCTGAAGGATGAGCTTGCATCTTCCTGTGTTTGTGTGAGCTTCCGCCCACAGTCTGAACTCCAAAGGCATGCAGCCACAGGACTACTCATGAAAATTAACCTCCATGACTAAGCCATGACACATCTGCTCTTTTATTAATTTGCATTGTCCCTGTCTAATAAATTGAATTATAATAAAATAAAATAAAATTAATCAAATGAATGTGCAGGCATTGAGATTCAATGATAAACTTTCAGTGCTGTTGGCTGAAGTCCTGGTTCCTTTATCGTTGTATGATATGGTTTCCAGGGTGTGTTTTTCTTTCAGCTCCTCTCGCCAGGGGCAAGACCAATAATGCCAGATCACCTCCAACAAAAATATCAATAAGTATCACCCTGACAACAGGAAATATGGCTCTGGGAAGTAGCCTAAATGGCTTTGATTATGTAAGCAATGTCTGTCAGGTGGGATGGATTGATGATAAAGTTTCACAGCCTCTTTTGCAGGGGCTTTTAGCTTGTGGCCTTCAGCAGGATGAAGCATTTCATTATGTTTTAGGCCAAATTATCTAATGGAATCAAAAATCGATGAATGTACATTTTGTTTTGCTTTGTATAATGTGGGCGCTCTACGGTACAGCTTCGTCTGCTGTTTATCAGCTAGCACAAACGAATTACAGCTACAGTATATGTGCTAATTAAGGGTCATTGTGTTATTTCCTTTCCACTGGCAGGCTGCGTGCTGACAGAATGGTTCAGACCATCTGCATGAGGATCTGCTGTAAAAGTACAGCACAATACAGTGAGCAATACCAATTCATGTATATGATCAATACCTCTTTCAAAAATAAAGCAGACCAAAGCCAACAATAATTATTGTTAATATTATTGTACTGTAACTCAATACTATTTTAGTTTTTTTACCAAGAAATAAAACTACTCTTTCTCAGTGTTGGATAGGAATAATTAATAGACCAGGCACATATACTTCAGAATCACATAAGCAACTCAGTGATGGAATTGATTGGAATAGCTGCAGAATGAATGTTTAACCAATGTATTTCTGCATGTTGGGATTACAGTGCATGAGGGACTTGCAATTATTGTCATGTAATAAGTACAATGTGACCATATATTGCATTGTCATTATTCTGTGTGCTTTTAAGCAAAACACTTTTCATCTCATTTTCTAAGAACTGTCAGATTCTTGCTTCTGTTGAACTGTAGAAATTGGCAAGCATGATTGCAGCTTTTCTCTGATGTTCTGTAATCTGACCATTGAGCCAAGTTCTACTCCACATTATCATGCTCTGTTTACCAGAGATGGCAGAGAGCACACCCTCTTCTCTCCCTTCATCAAACAGGACCATATATTTGCTCAGCAGGGACCTTTATTTCAGGCAAGTCCCCGCCCCCCTCCTAATTTAACATTATCCACTTACCCAGAATGATCTTTTCCAAGAAAAAATCAGGGAAACAAACAGCAGAACAACAGCAGAACCCTATGGACAAGCCCATAACCAATTAGACACTTGCCTGGATTCTGTCAACATTTGTCCTTAACTTTGACTTACACGTTTTATCCCTTTTTTCCAAAGCATAATCTGACTCGCTACTGATGAACTTGTTAAGAAACGTGACTGTATGTCATTGATCAATGAGTGAATCCAGCCAATTGCACTGCAAGCTCAGCCCCAAGGTGCCAAGATTTACTAAGTTCAACGTCTCATTTGAACATGTCCTGCACATGACATAATTAGGTGGATGTTAATGACAAAAGTTGGCTTTCCTGTAGTTTACTGTACACAACATATGACCAAAATGACAGAAAGGAAATTGCTGGTAATCAGAGTCAATGTTTAATTGTACATGTGAGAGTAAAAATTTCCATTATTAATTGACATCAAATTATTTTTTTATCTTTCTTTTTTATTTAACACATAAAAGCATCACAACAACAATATACAAATTCTTGATAATCTTTAAAACCAAAACACATTTATACATGCAACATTAGGGTTAAGACAATGAGCAACTTATTGAATAATCGATTTGGAATGTGTACTTAACTTTTTTTCTTCAACACATTTCGTGAAGTCATGTACATCTGTGCAGTGGGAAGTTACAATCCATTATACTGCATTGAATGCTAAATTAGAATGAAAAAAGACGAAATACCTTTAGTGGTATTTCTACCTACATTTTCAACAGCTTTTTTGAAGCGACAACAAAAGAATTCTTAAAGGGCCCACAGGCTATTTTGTGTTTGTTATGTAGTCTTTACTAATTAATCCAGCATAAGCGTAATTACAGCTTCTTCCCTCTGATATCTCTCCTTCCATTAATGGCTGATGTATTTCAACAATTTTTAGTGTCTCAACGAGACGTAGACAATACAATAAAATATATCTCAACTGTTAGTCTTGTGCTAGCGAAAGTGGGTAATTATGTTTCCTCTGCAAAACTGCGACGTGCTACGCAAGACAATGTGCCCTGCTCTGCAGCGTGCTGAGAAACAACAAAAATAAACAAACTGAAACGCTGTCGTTGTCCCTTCACACTGTTTCAATTATCAACCAGCTCATTCATTAATGAGGGCTTGCTCTTGCAGTGTGTTGAAAACACAGGCCCCACAAAGATAGCACAAAGGGGAATAACCTGAAATATATAGTTCCAAATTTATACATAAATCAATAAACTGGAGAAAAAAAGAGTACAGTAGTCACTTCTAAGATTATTGCTCCTGATCTATAAAGTGTATTGTGTTGCAATTGGTTGTTATTCGCTGTGGCCACCTCTGTTTAAGTTTCTCTGTCTTGATTGTCTTTTGTGTCATTTACATTAGCATGACTGTTCTTCATACAGCCACAACACTAAAACACATTTATTGACATCAAAATATACATTATGATACTGTCAAAAGGTACATTATTACACAGAAAAGGAAATTACAGAGTTAAACCAACACCATCTTTTACATCATTTTTTCCTTCTCAGAAGCTGGATTTTGGGGCCTCAGACCTCCAATGCTTTCTGTGTAATACTGTGGAGGCAAAAGTTCTAGAAGAACCACCGGAATGCTTCACCCCCATTGGCTGGCGTCCTCTACAGAAGAAGAGCAGACACAACATGTTTGCAAATGGAAGATGATTCAGCACACAGACAATAAAACATAATGTTATTTTTTAAATTTTGGTAAATTTGTGAAAGACCATCTTTCCAACTCATCTTATGTCTTAACTATATTATTCATAAAATTTATGAAAATGCACATCAACGGAAAAGAGTGATTACAGATAATGACATTTTCGATACTTTGGCTCAATTTGCCAAACTAAATTAAGCATTTAATTGCAGCGGCTCATTTTGCTACTGTCGAAGGGAGCATTATCATCTTTATCCTAAGATGTGCCAGGTCTTGAGCCAGGTGTGTAAGCGCCGCTTTTTCAAGTTTGGCAGTCATAATAACATTGCATGTAATATATTTTTTTCTTATATTTTCACTGGAAAATGGATTCAGCTCAAAAGGACCATTTTTTATAAAAAAACAAAAACAAATCATGCGCTTTCGGACACTTAAAAGGCTCAACAATAATAATCCCCTTCAGTTTCTGAAGATATCTTTATTAATCAATGTACATGCAATCAGCCATGTCATAAGTATGCACAGTGTGACAGAGGAGCGTCCATCACCTAGTCCTGGGAACCGGAACCGGTTTAAACCGGCATAACTCCCGACCGCTAATGAATTCTGTATTGCTGGAGTAGTTATCGTCTGGCGGCTGACGTGTGGAAGGACAGGATGTCTGACTGGGCCTCCGTACACAATGTGAGAGAAGCGCTAGTGTGTGACTCACCACACCATTAACACTAGCACCGCTCCGCCTCGTGCAAGACAAAGCCACAACCTAGCAAGCGCTCCGGGCTTATTTTAAACCCGCCGACCTGCGGAGACGACTGTGGACGGCTCTGCATTTCCGCTGCTTTACTGCTTGGTTGAGTCTAGGAGCAGCACGCGCGCGTGTTCAATGCGAAATGAAACGTGTTTACACATTATAAGCTCTTCTGTACTGCTGGACCAGCATGCACTGAATGGAGTCCTTTCTCATCAGACACCGTCACATTCGATTCCACTTTAAAGGTCAGCTGAAGGACACAAAGGCCGAACGCAAACTTGACAATCTTTGTGTCAGCTGCAAGAATGGGATTATATAAGGAAATAAATGCAAAGGAAAGTTATGTCATTGCACATTTTTAAAACTTTGTAGTATAACATGAGACGGGCTGTTCTAAATCAACATGTGCGTGAAATAATGATGCAGCATGATCAAGCACCGCTAAAGATGGTTTTGCATGCATTTGAGTGAAAAAGACAAAAATAAACAATGTGAGTAGCATCATTAGACTAGGTGTTACAGTAATTACGCTAGCATTGTTGTGTTATTTCTTATTCAGTAGTGAAAGGGCAGATTCAACTGTTCATTGTTTTTTCCGCTACTTCCTCATTCATTCACCTTGCCATCTTTGTCGAGTGTGACTTGGACACCCGCCAGTCTGTATTATCCTCAATCAACAAGCACAGTAAAGAACTAGATCTGCAAGATGCCTATGTTGTTGGTGCACAAAGAGCACTGTATCTTCTGCATAAACCATAGCAAAAAGAAAAGATGAAATCACTTCAAAATGAGCCCAAACTTCAAGGTATGCCTGCGCTATGGGATTTCGTGCACACTGTTGTAGGATGACGGAAATAAGGCTGCACTGGAGTGAGGTGAAAACGCGACGTCTCAAGTTCATCAGCAGTACAAGCACATCTCCGTGTTCACTCGTAATTAAGAGCCGCCTGTGAGAGACAAGGGCCTGAGAGAACATTTTCCTCAAATTAAAGAAAATTGAGCCTAGCCTATTAAAATTAACAGCCGAACACGGTGTTCTGGTGAAGACAGCATCAAGAAACTACAGCAAGAGCCATTCTTAATCTCAAATAAAGACCCGGTCAGATGACTGAGCCTCATTTCCGATAGCGTGTTCCATCCTCACGTTGCTTAGCCGCATCGTAACGGTCAGGCAATGCGGACTGGAGCTGACATGGATACCAGAACTGAAATGAGCAGAAACGCTTGCATTATGTACTATACAGCCATATTTGCCAATGAACTTACGGCACGGTTAAGTAAATACCTGGAAAAAAGAAACCAAAGCAACTGCTGACATATTTTTGCTGTTTATACCAGTTTCAGTGAGCTCGTTGCAGATCAGACCTTCGTTCATAAAATGGGTATGAATTTCAGCAACGTGAAATTTCATAAAATGGCTAAAAATTGGATGAAAAGGCAGGGTTCAGGGAGAGGTACAAAGTGGTGAGTGTATTTCTGGGGGTCATTCAAATTGGATGTGTGGTTCTGCGGGATCGACCCTGGTTCCAGAGGCCTCATTTTTGTAGGGCACTGGGGCATTGATCCTGGGAGCTGCTGAAATTCACCCCTGCCCCAGCCCATCCAGAACACGAGGGCACGATAAACCCAGCCTGCTCCAGCCCACTCCACCAACTGCACACTCAGGACTGACGCAGGGCCCAGGTGTGAGCCACACTGCAAAGAAAGCCCGTCTGAAGTCTTATAGTCTTGTAATGAGACTTAATATCAATTTTCCCTCCCAAGTAGAAAATATTACCTTGTTTTAAGTGACTGAATTGAAAAGTCTTACCCTAGATTCTTATTTCTTATTTAGAAGTGGCCTGTAGCGTAGTGGTTAAGGTATATGACTGGGACACGCAAGGTCGGTGTAGCCACAATAAGATCCGCACAGCCGTTGGGCCCTTGAGCAAGGCCCTTAACCCTGCATTGCTCCAGGGGAGGATTGTCCCCTGCTTAGTCTAATCAACTGTACGTCGCTCTGGATAAGAGCGTCTGCCAAATGACTGTAATGTAAAAGTCTGGTGGAGATTGACTTGTTTTTTGGCTTTAGCAGTGCAGAAATTTCAGCCCAGTGCCACATACGGCACAGCTCCCAGCAGAACTGAACGCTTCATTCAGCTTGTGCCACAGGAGTTCCACACGCCGGGGCTACGCCTGCAACATGCCAAACAAGCAATCCGTAAACAGCCATCTATAATTCAGCAGGAGTTCCCGTTCACTGACTTACGCTGGCCCCTGATTATGGCGTTTGGGCTGTGAAATTCCGCGGGGACCTGGCTTGGCCGGGCAGTGCGTGACGGCCTGTGTGTCCCCGCTCAGGGCCCCTGGGCCCCGCGCGGACCGCGGAGGGGAAACAGAGCTTGCCGAGCCGCTGACTCATAATCGCTCGCTAATCCACCGGTTGTCAGGGACGTAGCTGGAGCCAGCCCCCTGAAGCCCCCCCTCGCTCCTCTCTCTCCCCTCTCCACCCTGCAGGCACACACCTCGCTCGCCCTGAGGGGGGGGAAGAGGGGGGGTGTGCGAGGGCGATAAACCGCACAATACAGGGAAGATGGTAATGAGCAGCGCCGCAGTGGCTAAAATTCAATCAGCGCGGACGTGCTGGTGTGACTGAGCGGGGGAGAAGAGGGGCGGACTGCGGCACGAGCCACGCCGTTAAAGACGCGCGGCGCTCAGCGAGACGGCGCCGCAAACAAACACGGAAAAAAAACCAAAATCCCTCCCCTCTGCGGCTCCCTGTCACAATCAAAGCCCTTCATCCGCCGCGAACGACCCTTTCAAACCAGGTGCCACCGAAACTGCGTCTGTCAACACACGTGAAATGCCTGGTCTTCAGGTTAGCATATAAAAAAAAAAAAAACCTTTATTTTGAAGGATTTTCGCCCTTCCTCGTCCATTTGCACTGCTCGAAAACCATGGCAGTGGGCATTTCTCCAAACCAATATCTCAGAAATTGATATTTAATGCAAAGAGCTGCGTTGGAAGATAATGGGCCTTAAAAATAGCACAATGCACCACGTGTATGATGGCGGTGGGAAGGGGGGGCGGATGGGGGGGTGCTCTCATTGTCACCGGGCAGACCTTCCGCTGCTCGCTGGGAGAGAATGAATGACAGCCGGGGGACCATGGTGATGTGCTCCAGAATGCTCATTATAACGCACGGCCCATACGTTGCCCTGACATACCCATTATTTATTAACGTATGGACTGGGAGCCTGGCCACCTTCCACAACTGCAATTCTTTGGAGGCAATGCTGACAGCTTTCAAAATAAATAAATAACTTCAGCCCTGACACCACAATCCCTCTATGTTCAGGGTTGCTTCAGTGCCGTAATTAAAACAACAGTTCTCACACCATCCCGGTCCCAACAAAGCAAGTGTGTTCAAGAACACAGTAAGGTCACCCAAAATTACATTTATTCTTTGTATTTTTGCAAACCTTTCAAAACATGTAATTATAATTTTTTTATATATGATCACAAGCCTACATATAGCTGAAGAGGTTATTATGTTATTATGTTGAAATAATAACCCATCCCCATCGCCAAATGAATAACAGACAAGAAATCAGTAACAACATATTTTTTTAAAAGCCAAGAACTACAGCTATTATGCAGCTATCCATTATAAATTGCAACATGACAGGTTAGAACTATTTTCAAACTGAGGGAAAGTTTTGCAGGTGCAGCCAACCGTCACTGATGTGTTGTGCGCTGCTTGTTACCAAAACGACGGGAATTCTGGGTCGGTATTGAGCACAAACCTGCGAAGAACAGCAACCAATCAGCCTGCACTCTGAGGGAGAAGCCGGTCTCTAACATTATAGCCACTGATGCTACTATCCACTACACGTATGACCACAGTCATCCTCATCTATTAATCTGCACTGGATCGCTTCAGTGTCTGAGGTGGTGTGGATAAAAACCGTAAATTAAGCAGGACGCGCACTGACAATCGTAAACATCGTAAACATAACTAGCTGAATCATTGACTTGTTTATATGCGATATGTCATTCAGGGATGGCGCGCAGACTGATTAAATACATTTACGCCGTATTCGGTATTCCGTATCGTATCATCTTCCTGTGGATTTCCTGTCTGTGTGTGGCTGTCTGTGGCTGCCTGGCTCTGCAGCAGCCAGACACATTTATATGGGAGATAAAATACTGTCAGCCAAACCTGCTGCAAATTTGAAGTCGCAGAGCGTAAAGATGCAGGGATGTTACTTGAATAACTTACTTGACTCTCACTAATGTTTTCCATTATCGTGCCAGCCTGGTGCTAGTAAGGAGCAGGGCCTGGCCTTCTAGAAGCCTGGCAAAGTTGGCATGTTTCCACTGTATTACACTTTATTGGATGACTTCTCAAAGACTTTTGTTTTGCGTCATAACCAGCACTGGTCAACAGCATTTCATGACATTAGTTTAGACATACAGACATCACATTATACAAAAGAGATCTCAATGTTACCTTCAAAACTGGACTGAACCAGATTACCCAAAGCCCCCACAACCACTATGGTCACAATTGTACACTGCCCGTTCTCAGAAAGATTTCACCAGCGCAATAAATGACTATGCTTGCCCAGTGATAGATTAAAACTTTTGGAGCATGTGTGTGTCTTACTGTTTCACAGAGATTCATTCTCACCTGCGTTAATAATTATGTATTAAATTACTGGCAGTAGTTATTTCATGTTTCATGTTTTCGTACATTGATTTTGCACTTCCATCAAATGTATGTATAGAATTAAATGCCTCGGCGATGCCCCATTTACATAACCCAGAGACCATCACTCATAATTTGTGCTTCTTTCAGCCATTACTGCCAGCTCTGTTCCACTGGGGTACAGCTGGCTGCCATAAGTACAGTATGATATCATTTTGTATCGGACATTTCTCTCAAAGTGCCGCCTGACATTAGGCCCTGTTCTCACAAGGGGGACGAGGTGGAAATGCAGTGGACTCATGTGAATATTGGTGCTTTGGGGAGATTTCTGCCTCAAGAATACCAAATTAGTCTAAAGCTACACTGTAGCTATTGCATGTAGGTCCATAGACCATCTGTTTGGGGTACTACTTGAACATCCCTAAATCCATACAGGTATTACAATAATATAGAGTATTTCATTTTAATCATATACTGTACAAGTTGCTCACCTACCGTCCATATGGTTGTTCTCTGGAGTGCAGACAACATGCACATGAAGAGTTGTGACTGGCATATACAGCCAGTGCTACATGGAGAGATTCACCCCATGGGCCGAAATCAAATCTTTCTGTGCCAGCATGGACTGTTACCCAGAATCCCAGGGAGGGGTGCCTATTTCGCCTCAGTGCCACACAAGACGGGAGGGTTTAATTTGGCAGGAATTCCCTCCAACTTCTCCTGCCCAACAGGCAGCTGTGATTTGCCTGCGACAGCTCTGCCAACTGTTCCGCCCTCCTATTAACCCTTTAAAGAGCAGCAATATTTCTAAATCAGTGTTCTAGAACTCCCTTAAATTACCTGTTGTGATTATTACATCAGCTTTAGAATGTTCAGCTAAGAACATTCTCATTACATATTTGTGAAGCTGTGCAGCACTGCTGGGGGTTTGGAGAGTGAAAAGATTTGAACCATTTCAGAGAATGTGTGTGCTAGTGTGAGCTATGCCACAAGATCCGACATTCTATAGTATATTAGCAGTCAATGAAACCTGTTGGAATACAAATTTGTTCAAAACTAAAGCTGTAATCAGGATCAGATCAGTTTTTTAGTGGTGCAGATGTATGACATAAGCTATCTAGCTAATAAACTAACTAACTGTAGCCTATAGTCGAATGAAAGAAAAGAGGACAGAATTATTGAAGCATTAAGTTACATACGTGCATAATAAGATAAATATTATTATTGTTATTTTTATTTATTTATTGTAGTTTTAACTACTAGGAGCTACATATATTGTATAGCTAATGCAATCTAATCTAACATTATAGCTATCAAAAATAATCTTTGATACGCAAAGCACAAAGACATGTCCTTTCACACTTTTACTCAGGTGTACATGATACTGCTTTATGGATGTAGATGATACAGCTTTATGGACAGTGCAGTGGATTTTGGAATTTAGGATACTTGGCAAATAAAATGCCCCACAAACAATAAATGATGTTACAATCAGACTGTTTAGATTACACCCCCATCCCTGCACACAATACAGCTGTTTGGCATTTATTCAGTTTCAGACGATGGACATAGTGCTCGAGGGACCTGACCTTGGAGTGTACCCTTCCTCATTAACCTACGTTACCTCTGTGTACCACCCACCTGCCACACCAGACTTCTGCCAGCCCTACTGACCTTCTGAGACCTGAGGGAGTTTGAGGTTTCATCTTGGAAACTACTGTTGCAAATGTAACAAAATTACTGAAAATTCCAAAATTGAAAAAAGTTGTCAACGTAAAGCTCTAACATAAGCTGAATGAGATCACTGCCAATTAAACTGCCAATGTTCTTGCTCCCTGATCTAAATGGTAGTGACTCATGAGTCATCATGATCCATAATAAACTCATGAGCCAGAGCTGCAAGATTACTCCAGCTATGATGCAATAACACGGTACTGCATCGCCTTGAATCCCAGCTTTTAGGGAAATGAACACACAGAACAAAAGCACAGATGTTTCTGATAGAATGAGTGATAGAAGCATTTATCAAATAGTATTTGTGAGCATTCGGACATGTATGGATTTTGCCGACTCGTTGAAAAAAGAGCGTATTATGTTGTGGAGGCACCGCCTTGCATACGAGGTGTGATTTAGGGGTGAAGGATTAGTCTAGGAAGCTGCAAAGGAAAAAGGAATCTATCCCTTCTCAAACATCTTAAAGCAGATTACTGTTACCGAGCAGAGCACGCATAGCTACGCGAAGTGCACATCCGCTCCTCACATGGTATTTGACCTTCAGCAAGGAAGTTGAAAAAAGAATCACCGGAAAGTAGCACAGCAGACATTGGGATCATAATCTTCCTGAAATGGTGTTCCTTTTGGTGGTCTACTATAGAATGCATTTTTTTTTATTACCACACTATTTCTACGACTTGCTGTCGTATCTCTGGTTAAAATAGAATAAAACTCTAGGAGACATTGCAATTAATTTTACTTTTCTTTACATCTGCTTTTTTCAGTAGTTAACATATTAAATTTCCAAATTCTCTGTGAAATATAAAGTGAATTTCCAATCACCTCCTTCTACATGTTAAAGGAAAGGCAAGTTGTTCCTGTAAAGAAATTGTTAAGTAACAAAGAAATATTATACTTATATGTTATACAAGTCTGCTAAATGACAAAAATGTAAATGTAAAAAATGTAAATATTACATTCATATTACCATTTATACCAAGTTCAAATGTATATATATTCAATATTAAAGATATTATTATGATCTCCATCCTCTTTCTTGAAAATAAGTCAGGGGAAATTATTCAGTTCTTGAACATTATCTCTGTAATTAAATAAGAGGAGATCAATGCTGAAGAATTGATGCAAGGAAAAGCTTCAATCGTCAGTTTCAGTTAGCTTCTACAGTATACAGAACTCCATTGACTTAGCAGCTAGAAATAATTGTGTTGAAGTCAGGTGTTAGGGAAAGCCAAATGGAACATGATCATGCCATGACTTGTCTTAACTGATGGAGATACACTCACTGAGCACTTTATCAGGTAGACCTGTATACCAGCTTGGTAATGCAAATATTTAATCAGCCAATCATGTGACAGCAACTAAATGTATAAAAGCATGCAGACATGGTCAAGAGGTTCAGTGGTTTTTCAGACCAAATATCAGAATGGAGAAGACTAAGCTAATGTGGACTAATGCACTAAACCCTTGACTCAACACAAACAAAATAACAATCGGGAAGGCTTATCACAAACAACACTAACCTAAATAGTCTAAGTATCAGCCACCAAAACCATGTTATATAACATGTCTGGCAACTTTCAAGGCCATTGCTAACAGTCAGAAATAGGCTGTCCTAGCTAGGCAAGCAAGCTAGCTAGCTACTACTAACCCCTGTCGTAAACGATTCCACCAATGAATTACACGTATGCTGTGATGTGACTGGTTCAGGACAAGAGTAGGCTATAGACAACTAACAGTCAAAGTGAAAACCCTGCTGAATTGTATAGCTGCTGCACCAGCCAATTTTATTTATGTGATAGTATTCAAATAGATACGTAAATAAATACATATCAGTGCAACTAAAGTGGCGAGTTTGCACATCATCTCTGTAGTTTGTGTCTCCACAGCAGAGAAGCCCCTTAGCCGCTGCTGTTAAACCCAGAGGTAGAAAAGGTTTTTGTTTCTCCCCCCCACATAATATGGAACGTGAAACCTGAGACACCGCTTGGGGTAAACGTAACTGTAAAATGCGATCTCTCCGCGCACAGCGAGGGGACTGCGGTTATCTGGGGCTGTGGCACAGAGACGTTCGGATCCTCAGCCAAAAGCGTTCTCTGAAGAGGATGCGTCACTGCCTGCCATTAGGTGCCCGTGGGAGGAGGGGGGCGAAGGCTAAATGAGGCAACATATTGCAAGTTCTCTGAAATGTTGAAACAAAATGCAAAGTAGCAGCAGGACTCTTGGTTCTGAGCATATTTCCTGGCATATGGGCAGGAGGCCTCCAACACTTGAGCCCTGCTCCCAGGCGCTAAATTAAGCATAAACTGCACTGATTTTCAATATAATTAAAATACGCCCTCCCAACCTGGTTGAGAGTTTAGTATTTTCTTGAAGCAGCATAACTCTTAAAATATTAATTGGGATACAACCATCAATAATAATAATAATAATAATAATAATAATAATAATAATAATCATCATCATCATCACCACAGTATGCCTTTCAGTCAGGCCAAGACAACTCTGTTTGTGCAAGGGCTTCATATATGAAGACATGTTCCCAATTTTTCTCCCAAAATGACAAAATTGCAATGGTGCATAAGCAAATGACAAATCACAAACAATCATTTTGTAAAGGTCCATAGGAATCTTTAATGAAATATACACGTGGAGTACCTGTACTTTTTGCAAGGACTCATTGGATCCAGCGGCAGTATGCTTCATGTTTAGAGTCGTAGTCTGGACTCCGTAGTCCATTAGGAAACAGGCTTCCAGTGACTGGAAGTATTTCGCTTGTGTCTCCATAGGCAAATGCTCCTGTAGCCCTCATTCATGATGAGTCACATTATTAATACACAGGTCAGTTCTAAGGACAGGGAAGCTAAATGTAATTGTTTCTTCAGATTTTCCCAAAACTCTCTGGGGTATAGATCCGCTGGTGCACAAAAGTTGAGAATGTTACCTGTGCCATATTAACAACTGATTCACTAGAGTATTGATGCAAGTCCATGCAACCATGTAAAAACAGTTTTTTTGATCACAGTCACAAGTACACTGTTTTTAGTTGCGAAACATGATGTTTCGGCCACCAGATCAGCCTTATAAGATTGTTTTTTTTAAAAGCAAAAAATTTTGTCAGCTTCATTACTTCACTTTTGAGGCTGCATCTGGTCTCATTTGTCTCAGCAATTTCTATTTACTTACTTTTTAACAAAAAATGGATATTAGTGTCATGTTATCTCTGAATTCATAAATAAAGTAAAAGGCTAGTATTTTTTAAATTGAGTTGAGTGATTCATAAACACTGATTGAAAACTTGCCTGCCAATTTACAAGGGCTTTATTGTAATTTACCAGAAAAATGAATAATGTCTAAAAAAATGAAACATTGTGCCACAAGATTGGTTGAATTACCAGCAAATTGACCTCTTCAATATGTCAGGGAACAACTTACCATCTCAGCTAACCATATTGAATCAATTATTTTTTATTGAAGTTGGAATATTTTTCTCCTTACAGAACAACAGAGTACTTACATTATAGCAGAAAACTACAGGGAGCGGGTCCATTGTCATCTTTGTTGTCAAGCAATTCTAGTATGTCTGGAAGATTCACTTTCTAACACATTTACGGTGTTATTGGCATCTTCCTCTTGCAACTTTGACAGATGCCACACTCATTCACAAATTTGCACATTGCAAGACTTTTACAGTAAATAGACTGCACCGTACAGCAAGGTTTCGGGTCACCTTAAAAATACAGTATAATCCATGCAAGTGGTAATCTGAGATCACAGGACATGTCCTGTGTTTCTCCTGTATAAAACTAGTCATTTGGCACTGACATGTATGTAGATAAGACAATTTGAATATGCATGACCCAGACAGTGCTGTTATTCTCCTGGTAGAGCAGCTGCCTGTGCTTCCCACCAACTGCCACTTTGTGAACTACGCCTAATTTCTTTCTGGTACCCTGCCAAAAATAACACCCCCATTTACTCAATAAAATGAAGGTAAGTTAGCAGATTAATCAATAATATTATGTATTATATCAATTTAAGCAATATTATTATGTTATGTTTATTCAATAATAATACTGTACTTGTAATCTGTTACGTTAATTGTATTGGGTAGATATGGTGTATCATTTTTTACAGTGTACTTGCAAGATTTAATGGGCTCAAAAGCATCGCCATAGCACACTTTCAATTTTGTGGATAATCTAATGTAATATAGCTTCCCTGTCTTGGTGCGTATAACTAGAAAGGATGGCAGGTAAAATGCCATGTTTATTCACAAGATAAGTTTTTATGCATTCATTAATAAAGTTACTAGATGTTATTTTTTTCTATCAACATTAACAAAAGGCCACTGAACATTCTGCATATTTAAAAGCAAAACAATACAAATAGCAATGTCAAAAGATAGTTCAGACATTAAGTTTTAAATGTAGATTTCCCTGGAAAATGTAAAATTACAAAATGTAAAATTGGCTGCTATCAAAAAGTATGGTCAGAACATTTGCTTATTCATATTCCAAATGGAAGTGCTAGCCTTGCTGGATCTGGCCTTTGGAAAGTGCAAAGCACTTCTGGGTTTATAGCAACACATCATTTTAGAGCCCTGGGTTGCACAAGTCTCTCTTCTGTAGAAACAGAAGAAGTGATTGGCTGTAATAAGCATTACCATAAGCTTTTATGTTTGGATTGAAGGTTAACAATTATAGAAATATAGTTCTCTCAGTTTGAGCCAATGAAAACCAAAAAAGTGAAGTGCTTCAATAACAATGTTGAGTCTCCTTTTGACTTTTCATTATGAAAGTCTTTAGAGGGAGAATTGTGATGTTATATCACTAGACTAACGCATGCACCCTGCCAGCTATAGGTTTGAGCTCAAATATTGATGAACAAAGACAGACAAGAGGGCCTAAAGTTTTTGAATAGGAAACTATAAGTACACTGATGGCATTTACCATTTGGGCACCTTCAAATACTATTCTGGTTGTGCTTAGTTCAGGATTAATGAGCTTTCAAATTATAACTCAGGAATTGAAAATTCTCGTATGTTTTTTATTTTACTTCACTCCTTTGAAATAAGTACCTTGAACATCTAAAGCTCAACTATATACATTCAGTGAGCACTTTATTATGTATTTATTAGACTTATTTTTTTAGATTTTTTGATCTTCTGCTGCTATAGCCTATCCACTTAAAGGTTTGACGTGTTGTGTGTTCAGAGATGCTCTTCTGCATATCACTGTTGTAATGTGTGGTTATTTACATTACTCTCACCTTCCTGTCAGCTTCGACCAGTCTGGCCCTTCTCCTCTGACCTCTATCATTAACAACGCATTTTTGCCAGCAGAATTACTGCTCCCCCCCTCCAGATAAAGACCACTGTCAATGCAGTCTCTCTCACTGCTAAACTGCAATATGGAAGATGAAACCACCACAAAGGAGGCAATAGCCCACACCAAAGAGCTAAGCCTGGGCCTGCTTGGTTATGCTTTTGTCTTAATTGGTGGCAGTGCCCCAAAAAAAAAAAAAACCTGGTAAATTCTTCATGCTGCACCTGCATCCTTTTGAATGAATGGCTAAGGCCAAGGGACCGGCAGGGTAAATATGAGCTGACAGGAAATCTGCGGTGCACGGCGAAACAGGACCTTCTGCTCCAGCCTAGCATACCCCTGGGTTCCTCACCGGGAGGTGTGTATAATTAAGCGGTCCGCGAGCAGCTCAAATGGCAATACCCCAATGTCTTGGCAGGAGCTTGAGGTTGCCCTAAAGGATGAGACAAATTGTGTGGGGAGGCCTTTTTTTTCTAGCCGCAGTCAAATTAATCAGCTGTTTTAAAAGCTTGTGTAAATCCAGCAACTTTGAAGTCAGCAGATCGAATGTAAAGGCTATCTGTCCCCCAGGCTCCCCCCCCCCCCTGCCCTGCAGAGATTGGCTGGGAGCATTTTCAGTTATCTTCAGGGACGGCGAGGGGGGGACGACCACCAAATCACTCTTATCTATTCCGAGCACGCTCCATCTCGGCGGTGACACACAATCTAGCTTGCGCGATTGGGCCCGCTATCCCTCATTATGGAAAGGCTCCTACCATTTCTTCAAGGTCCCGGCTTCTTTGGTTTTTGTACGATATAGTTTTTCCACTGACCTTCCATTCGTTCAATCATTTCATCCTTTCATTACCACACAAAAAAGGCATTTTGCAGAAGAACGCATTCTCAGTAAAATGCCATTTCCTGTCAGGAGGAAGTGAACAGAGGGGTTTTGATATACTGTACTGTACGTAGCTTTTTTCCATGGATGGCACAGTTCCGTGATCTGCTATACTAAACAGGATACACACACACATCAGAACTACATGCAGATAGTGTCATTAAGGTATATGGAGATCATGGCATGGATGTTGAGGGTAAGAATGCATTATCTATCTTGCTCTTACGAAGAAAACAAAAATAGGCCCTGATAGATTTTATTTCAGTGATGAAAATATATTTTTACACAAATATTATTTGTGTATTCCTTACCTAGTATTTATGTTATTATCCAAAACCTTACCTGTCAGAATGTCATACTGCACCCAAAGAGGCATTTACATTAACTACTGTAACTAGTATGATATCCACAGAGGAGGTAACAGGTACTCTAAGAACATTCTAGCTGTACAAGCTGGAATACTGGGTTATTGGTGAATTAATGATTGGTTGTTTTCTAAATGAACATACTGTAATAAATCCCTAATTTACTGTATTCATCTTCAATTGACCTAAATGTGTCGGATGTGTCCATTTTGTTAGAGCCCATCAATGCACTTTAGCAGTCAGCCACAGATAATTCATGACAAAACTGCAAAAGCTCTTATACAATTATATCAGTAAAGTAAATTGAGAAGATTTTGAGTGAAAAAAGAGAGTTGCATTAATTTATTAATACAATTATGATTATTCTTAAACAGTGGCCATTGAAAATAAAATAACTAACAAGCTACTCATATTATGATTGATTATGACTCACTAGCAATGCTGCCAAGTTGGGCTGGTAAAATCTTGAACACTCATCTACACTATGTTACAATCAATGCGCATTGTTAAACTTAATCACGGCTTTTAAAATGAGTCATGTTGGTTAATTAAGGACAAAAGTAGCTGAGCGAATGATTTCTCCGACAAGAATAACTCTCATACCAGAAATGCAGAAATCAACCTCAGAAGAGCTCTTATTTCTGAGGAAAATCATATTCCACTTAGCAGGAAGCACAAGCCTCAGCAAGTGGACATGGTGGTGGTCATGTGACGATGAAGCATCGAAGAGGCTCATTCGAGACATCGAGGGTGGCCAATCACTCACGCACACTGTATGCCAAGAAGGTTTCTGTGTAAAGTCACACCAGAACATAACTGGGCGTTAGTCTGGAATAGTCACAAAAAATGCAGGACCTTCATTTTTATATTCCACAGTCATGAAGACATGTGATACACACTAACCATGATCTCCATCTCTTGTATCACAGGCCATAGATTCACATACCAACTGGATGACTTGACCGACACCTGGACGGTACACTCTCCACCTGTCTCCATTTTGGCTCAGATGAAACTTTGACTCATCACTGGCTGTGCTGTCATCAGCACGCTACTTTCTGAAGGAACATTTGCATGAGCAGACCTGACGTTTTGCCCTGAGCCGTCTATCCATACTGAGCTGATGTGAGTGTGCATCCTGGAGCTTCTTTCTCACAGTATGGGGGCTAATCTGGTCGCAGATGTTCAGGTGTCTCTATGGCAGATTGGGATGCAGGGAACGACTGATTCCAAAGACGCCTTCATCTCAGTAACAAGACTGGCGATCTGTGGTTGCTTAATCTGTTGCTGGTAAGGACCTGAGCTTGCATGAATGCATAGTAATGGCTGAAATAACGTTGATAGGTGAAACCTAGTGTCTTGAAATTCTGTTGGCTGAGGTTTTTCCGCCTGCAGTATACAATTGAAAACGATGACCTTTATTCTGGCAATTCTTCCCGTATTTGAACTGCCCAATCGTAATGCAGGCCTCTCTTACCATCACACCAGTCTAAATTATTTTTGAAGGGTGCAGAGAAATATGCATGAAATTTAAGATGCACAGAAAAAGCCATTTTCACTCTAGAGACCAACCACACAGACATGGCTAGTGGAAACCACACAACTAGCGCAGGTAGACTGCAGAAACCTGTCCAATAGGAAGATTCACCACTAAGCAATAAAGCAAGGTGCTGACTTGAAAGAAGAAGCATTTTTATACATTTATTTCTCCTACATTTTATTTTAATGAAATATCCGAGGTGACATATCTTTATTGGAATAAAAAAAACTCACCAAAACGGTATTGAGCGCTAGGAATGTGGAAGATGCTATACCTCCGTATGCAAGCTCCATTTTGGGGTCTATAAGAGAGGGAAGCACACCACGCAGTGACACTGGACAACCCTCCAAGGTAACATATAACCCAGCTAAATTAAACTGGTATTAAGAGTAAATTGGCTCTACCATTTCAGGGGTGTGAGTAAAATTGCGATTTGCATTTTTCCACAGCTACTTAAGATATAATTAGTTCAGGGTTATTCCCATGTGGAAAGACTGACAGCGAAATATGACTAGCTGCCAGAGCCTTATCACATCTTCCAAGGCACGAGGTATGAGGCATGGGTTTACTGAGATAGTGAGCTTGCGCATTCTTGTGTGTGAGTGTGTGTGTGTATGTGTGTGTGCAAATCTCTATTGATCTGTAAGAGTGAGTACATACCTTCCCCACATACCATGCCACATTGAAAACAGGCATACATGTGCTTCTACCTGTATATTCTTGCTGTACCCTTGGTTTTCATAAATAAATGAATTAATTAAATAAACAAGATTGTATATATATTGGACCTTCTAAGCAATGACCTATGTGAATCTTTATTTCATCTGTCATTCCTCAGTCAATGTTTGAACCCCACAAGACATTGTCTTCTGGCCAATTTGGAGAGGATTCCTCTCAATGGAGAAAAACCACCATTATGTTTAAAATCACAGCAAAACGACTGACTGACTCGTGGATCTCAAACACATTTTGTCTGATCAACATACATTCAAAATGCATTACGTGATACATTTTATACATCTTAAATGATTCTGCATATTTCCTCCTGAACCAAAGTAGAAGCAAAGTACACAGGCCCAGCCATTCAACCAGTACTAACGTTAATGGCAAGAGATCAGATCACAAATGGCATCACGTGATTCTACAGTTTTCAAGGTTAGTGTTATCAATTCACTGGACAGATATGATCTACATTTTTAGCCTTGTCAGCCCCTGTACTGAATAAGATTTCCACTGCCCTTGATCTCCAAAATGCAAATACAAAGAAAGCATAAAATATGGTACTTACTCAATTTTATAAAGCACACTAAGCATATTAGAATTAGAGAGTTAGAAACACAGATGTAGTTCATTAAACACTTGCTTGAAAACCAAATAATCAGTAGTATTTACCCATTTGCTTCAAATAGTTAATATTTCCTGTATTCATGGAATGTTTAAATGAAGAATGCTATATGCAATTTTATAAAGCACACCATTGCTATATACTATCAAATACGCAAAATAAGAATAAATATCAATTGACACACAGTAAAATATATTCATGAGAGGTTTAGAAATAACGTGGCCAAACACAGCACAACTCAATTAAAAGCATATCAAAATAATCTGTGAGAGGGCAATTAAATAATTGGTTTTACAAATGTAATTAGTCCTCCAGTATTGGCATGAATTTTGTTTATTAGACAATTTTCATTGTATAATGTCATCTTTTCACTGTCACTATGCAATTCCTGTTAGAAAAGGGGACTTTTACATGGTCCAATTATTGCAATTAAATTTAAACTGTCAACAGTGAGTAAAAATGTATAAGCTATAGCATGTACTATCTTAGCGTGACGTGCATTATAGCATTCGCAGCAATGGCGGTAGAGCCTTAACCTCAGTCAATTCAATTTCAGCCATCACCAGAAAAAAAAAAAAAACGCTCACGTTTTTTCTTCATAACTTTGGGGCATTTTATTGAAAATACGTCTGGGATCGCTGCAACTTTCTCGGCCTTGTGGCAGGGACTTGTTGGGCGGGATATTGATTTGTCCGTCCGGAGAGAGTTTGCATAATTGGTTAAAATGATCAAGTGCGGAGAGGGAAGGTCTGCTGCTGAAAACCATTTCCCAACTCCGCTTGGAGCCCAGCCAAGCCCGGGGTTGTTCGGATGTGTTCCAGCCCCTGCCTGACTGGCAGTAATTAGGGGTGTCTGAGCCAAGCTCAGCTTGTGCTCCGCGCAAACACCCCTAATTACTGCCAATTAGGCTAGGCGGGTAGGCAGATTTGAGAAGGCCGGGATGTTCAGGCATGGGTGGGCATGGACTAAAAAAAAAAAAAAAAGCTGAAGTGCTTAAACGTGACTAAATGAAAAGGTTAATGCTTTGGAGTGTGGAAGGGAGAGAGAGGGGGACACAATGAGGGAGGGAGAGAGCGAGAGAGGGGGAGAGAGAGGGAGAGAGAGGGGGAGAGGGGGGAGAGAAAGAGAGAGAGAGAGAGAGAGAAAATGTCTCACCTCGAGTGACGTGCCTGGCTTTTTCTTCAACTCATCGCATTTCCTAAATTTGCAGATCTGGTGGCCGGTTTTGCGGTTCCGACAACTGCTGCACACCCCGCAGTTGATTAGCCTCCTGCAGGGAGCGCAGACCCCACACCTTTTCCTCTTCTTCTTCGCCGGGTTTCCGCTGGACGCCGAGGAGTTATTCTGCGGGCAGTCTGCCAGATTGGCAATTTGAAACGCACTGTCTGTAACGGCTGCCGAGGCAGCGGGGGAGTGAAGGGCTGTCATGACGATGACCCCGGGAGGTAATGAGATGCCCCCTAAAGCCGGAATAGCGGAAAAAGTTCCAACGCGTTCTGGGAGATTCATTATCTCTGCTTCACCAGCGCCGCATTTCAGCTTGTCCATGCATTCTCCTGCTAAAGGTCTGCAGTGTTCGGGGGATAAGGTAGTGAGGAAATTATTATTTGCCATTTGCAACGTCTCTGGCGGCACGCCAGGCTTTCCCGGCCTCTGGGAGTCATTTCTATGCATGCTGGTCCTATTAGGGTTTATTGCCGCCGATTTTCTTCCCCAGAGCATGGCGTTATCGCAGTTCCAAGGGGACACGCCGATTCTGGCGCTGGGAAAGATCGGCGTGGTTATGCGAGCAATCTTGGCAGTCTGTGGAAACGCCCCGTTGGTTTTGTAAAAGTTTGCGAAAGATCTGTACCTTTCCATTTCCGCATTATAATCCAAAACGGAGTTTAATCCACTCGTGTCCAGCTGAAGGTTATCCTTTTGCAAGAGAGAAATGTCAGGACCCTGTCCATTCTCGACACAAAGAGCATTGTTTATGTTTGACATGGCCAGAACTATGCAGAGGGTTCACAAACAGAGTCCAGGGTCGTATTCGCCTTCGTGGAACTGGGGTCAGTTACAAACTAGACCTTATCCTCCTGGTCATCCTCTCTTGTGCTAAAACAAGAAACAGCCAACATTTATATAACATAACATGCTGGTTCTGATGTGTTTTGCTTATCATGTCATGGAAAGGAAGATACAATTGGCCTATTTGAAGAATCGCCTGACATTTCTTAAATTATTTTCAGATGGGACTTTTAATATCACAACATTGCAATTCTGAGAGTTGTTCTTTCACTGATTACAATTACAGGGTAGGTGAGAAACACAAACATGTGTTTAAAATCCAAAACAAACAATGACACTCATAAAGCTACAATGAGATGGTAAGTACTTTAGAGAGAAATGTGATTATTTCAAAGACAGTTTGGCCTACTGTTGTCAATATACATTTTTATTCTGATTATTGGTTCATCCAGCATTCTCTTAAGATATGAAGAAAAAACAAATAAAACAGCCATTGCATTTCACCAGCAACATCAGGTTACACACTCACAATCCTCCATATAATATTATCGAGAGAGCACACATGTCCTCCAAAAGCTACAACAATACAGAAATACTGCTGTTCATTGCCCTGTTGTTAATCACTGATAGTTTCAATTAATGCGACCCGTATGCAATATTATGTCACCTAGTCTGAATACACCTCAGTCCAACTTGGAAAGACATCTGGAATTCATTCATTCCCAGGCCAATTACATTTACTGAACAAGAGCAAGATAGCCAATAGGAGCAACTTTAAACCCAACCAAGCCAAAGACACAGCCACTGTAGTGTCGGTTGCCTAAGGCGACTCCATTTCCTCTCTCAAGTTCGTCTGGATTTTGTTTCCGTTGATAAAAGCCCATTAGACACATGCATTACCTTCACTTAGGTTTTCTTTTAATTGCTGAAGCCAATACGCTTCAGGAACACTACAGCAGTCAAAAATACAGAGGTGAATTAAAGCAACAAGCTGGATACCATTATTGATGGTCTTATTGTAATTCAGAAATACCTCAACATTTTAATTCGAAACGTAACATTTGTTTGATTAGAGGAGCCATTTATAGTGAACTGTTATGACTGACTAAGCAGCAGTTTCACTACAGACAATATCTAATACAACATCATGAAAATGACTTTTCTCAAATGATTAAAGAATGTAATGCCAATAAACTAGCAGGTCCCTCTTTGTTTAAATTACTTGCAGTCGCTGTAAATATTAACTTGTAAAAACGTGAGGGCGATAGGACAAAGTATTGCGTCTCCTTTGTGCCATTTGAGATCAGAAAACTCAGCTCTCCAAAAACACTACAAATGTGTGCTATTCAACAAAGAAAAACAGAAAACTAAGATAGCTGGGTAAATTGAACATATTAAATGAATAAGCAGCAGGAGGTCAAATTGTTACTCAATCAATCCAACCCTTGGGCTCAAAATAAACAG